>NC_079436.1:2203488-2370988 GCF_903798145.1 Danio aesculapii | reverse complement strand
AATTGAATAAGCTAAATTGGCTGTAGTGTGTGTGTGTGTGTGTGTGAATGAGAGTGTATGGGTGTTTCCCAGTACTGGGTTGCAGCTGGAAGTCAAAGAAAAGAAAAAAATTGGATTAAAAACACAGTAATTCATCTTATTTAATAAATTTGGCCATCATTTTTTAGATTAACGTGAGAAATGTCTCGGATGTTTTGACAAAGTAGACATATTTGGCAGGGGGACCTACTTAATAATCTGGTAATTTTACAATCATTTGCCACCATTTGCCAATTCTGTAGATGCCAGCAGACATTTTGTTGGGGCTTGTTAAATCACTTGCTGGGTCCCAATCCGCATACTATGCGTCCTAAATAGTATTTGAAAGTAGAATTATTATGTCCCAAACCATAGTATGTTGAAAAGAGTATGCCAGAGGTTCGCGGATGGTTTGCTATTTCCGGTAAAAAAATTAAGTGTAGAAGCGTCCATACTCAAACCGCTGATATTGCCCACAATACATTGCGCATTGGACACAAATTCGATTAGAACTACAACTATAAAAACTAAATAAACTACAAACATGATCGATGCGCGAGACCGACCATCAAGTAGAGAGGCTTCGAATGACTGTCAATATCTAGCCCACAGGAAAATATTTAAATCGCATTATCTGTGTTATATTTCATCTGCAACAACAATACTGACCTTATATAAAGACGCGTTTGGACGTCTGAACGTCTGAATGCAGAATTATCCAAAACCTGAGGAGATTCCTCTACATGAAAGACTCATGAATGGGAGATGAACCTGCTGCTGCTTCTCCAATAAGGTAGGAAATTAAATCGACAGAAATGTGGATGGTGTGTGGATGATTGACAGGGGGCATAACTAAGCAACACAACGATCTGTTAAAGAGGAAGTAGTATGTCCCAAAGCTTGCATACTCTTCTGTTGCACGCTCGAAAGTACATACTTTTAGGGCGTAGTATAAGTACGCGAATTGGGACGCAGCAACTGTGTTCCCCCATCAGTGTTTCTCAAATCAAACAATTATTGGTTTGCAGAAAGTCCGACAATTGATGTGCTGTAATTGTCGATTGTTTTCAACATCTGCCATTGGGCTGTGGATTGGCCATTGAGCAGATCATTACCGGTTTTGGCTGGCTTTGAGTAAAGCCAAATCTATATGCCTCAAATATCATTCCAGTTTAAGCCATTATTATGGTTTGTCTATGTGTATATTGTATATATTAATATAAATGTCTTATTGGAGATTTAGTATGGTAATTAACTATATACTACAGTATATGCAATGTTAATGTATTTGGTAATGGTGGTCGATCTGCTGCTGCTCATTATAATTTAAAGATCCTCCTTATGGATCTAATATGCTCATTTCGACATTTAATTACCCACCAAAAAGTACAAGGGTCCAACATCTCTAGACATTTCTTGACCGGTTTTCATGCACCTGCCTTATTTCTGTAGATAACATGTTGTTCAGAATCCATAGCTTTTATATCTTCAGTTTATAAAATAACTTTAACCTGTGTGGGGCGGAAATCAGCGAGGTTAATTATTTGGCCTGCTTGCTGAAAGGTCAGGGATTGAATCTGAAGGTTACGATGGTGTGTGGGTGAGGCGAGTCTTAGAGAATTACTGCAATGGCCGTTTCCGCTCTTCAGCTCTTCCAGTGGATCTGGACCTGAAACTGGTCATGCTCTGGCTAATTCATTAAAAGCGGGGAAGATTTTAAGACTCAAAAGCTACCAATACTTAGCAACAAGCACGTATGGCAATATAGAAAAAGCAACTGCAATCAATGTAAACATATTTTGTGGTGGTTGAAAGTGGTGTGGGTCAGTTGACATTTCTGTGTGGAGTTTGCATGTTCTCTCCGTGTTGGTATGGAATTCCTCTGGATGCTCCGGGTTCCCCCACAGTCCAAACACATGCGCTATAGGGGAATTGAATAAGCAGTAGCGTATGTGTGTGCATTTGAGTGTGTATGTGTGTTCCCCAGTACTGGGTTGCACCTGGAAGGGGGATCCGCTGTGTAAAACATATGAAAGAAGGGACTAAGCCAAATAAATGAATGAATGAAAATGTACAAAAGAGATCATTTGAATTAGCCAATAAATCAAATAAAAAGTTATGAATTGCCATGAGACTGCAATGGTCTTGCCAGGTTTTGATCTGACCTTGATGAAAACACACTCACCCGTGTCTTTACAGTAACACTCAGACCTTGATTAGCATGTTCAAGTGTGTTTGATTAGGGTTAAAGCAAAACTCTGCAGAACTGAAGCTCCCCAGGACTTAGTTTGCCCTGGTCGGTCTGAACTGAAAGCAGAACTGCACGGAACAGTCAATTATAACTGCAAAACTACTGTAAGCAACCTACATAACTTTGTTTGATCAATGTAACTTACTATTAACTTACTATCTTTAGCACTACTCCTGTGGAATGAAACACTGTGCTATAGCTGATCATTCTAATGCATGCTTTCATTTTAATTTACCACGAAAGAGCAATGCAAATAATTGGGATTCCATCCCAGGTGCGTCACTAGCCGAAACAGCTTCCTAACGCATCACAAGAGCCAACCCGCATCATCATTCCAGAGATTTCTTCTCTTCAGGAAGCGATTCAGTTTTCGTGCATCAAGATTGGATTTGTTCAGGGACCTCTTTGAGTGGATGACTCTTGTAGTAAACATAATGTAATTTCGTAAGTCTGTGCATTATGTGCAGGGACACGCACGGTAAGCATGTCAAGTGTTTGAGCATTCATCACGCCTGCGTTGGACTTAATGCTGCCGCTGATTGCATGCACTGTGAGAATTTAAAGTACTTTACTCCTGGATCACCTTCTTTTAGAGGAAAGAAGAGGGACACAACCTTCTGTCAGTCTTTTAATGTGATTACCTGAGGGGGAGTTCTAGGGGTCTGCTGTCCAGCTTGAGGCTACAGAGTGTAAAAGATGGAATTTTTCCTTCATCCCTCTCTTACTGGAGCATGTTAACCACAGTTCACCAGTTGAATTTGCTCATAGTTGGTCATGTCCCAGTCTGGATGCAGTCAATGCAAAGTCTTTCATTGCATATGACCACTGTGTCATACTCTGAGGAGTTCAGCCATGGTCAGAGGTCAGCAGGCATGGCCTTCTTCACCTTATACTGAGCTGCTTGAAATAGTCTTGCTTTCTGTGTAGGAATCTACTCAGTATTGACCTGATGTGGTCCTGTTGGTAATTAAATTTAAGTTGGAAGAGCTCATTATAGCACTCACCCTCATTGGACTTTGTCTTTCCTCCAGAACCTCCTAATGAGTTGCTGAGGTCAAGGAAGCAACCCACTTGACTACTCTGACATTATCATTATAAAAAGGTGTAGAAGAACAAGGCTAAACAGCTTTGATAGCAAACAGACAAAGTCTTTGGCTCAATCTTATGCCAAATTCGCACTGCATGATTGTTCAAAGTTGTCAGGTTGCTGTTGCTTTCACACTGAAAATGATCTGTAGTAGCATTCACTTGCTGTTCACATTGCTTGATGGATTGGTGACAGGAGGTTACACACTGCAGGAATTTACAATGGGAAGAACTGCAGACAATTCTGTCAGGTCTGCATGTTACTGCAGATATTGTGGACTAAATTTCCTAAATCTTGCCTTCTCATTGACTGTAGGTCATCACTGATGTATTTTTCAGTTAGGGTGCTTTCACACCTGCCTTATTTAGTTCGGTTGAATCGCACTAGAGTTCGTTCTCCCTCTTGGTGCGGTTCGTTTCGGCAGGTGTGAATGCAGCAATCGTACTCGAGTACGCACCAGAAGCGGACCAAAAAAGCGTACCGAGACCTACTTGATGAGGTGGTCTCGGTACGCTTTCAAACGAATCCTGGAGCAGTTCGTTTGTGGTGAGAATATGATCCGAACTAAAGCAGACACAACCACAAAAAGTACTGCGCCTTTTGGACTAATCCAGCTGCCGAAGCCCGATGCGCTGTGCATTATGGGGCGTGGAGGAAAAATATTTATTGACAGCGCTTTACCAACAGAGAAAGAGGGAAAAACACTACCTGACGAATCGTTGGCAATATTTCCGCAAGATGACCATGCCGCAGTTTAACAAAATTAATTCACGCTTCCTCCTGAAGTGACATGCGATGCATTAAAACATTGTTTTCCAGCCGCGCTTCATTCTCAAAATTTAGGAAACATGTTTAACAACATCTGGCCAATGAGAGATGTGGATTTTGTCACATGACTGCATTTTGGTTCTTTTCACCTGGTTCGGACCAAAGCAAGCAGTGTGGTGTGAAAACGGCCCAAAGACGGTAAAAAATGCTACATTGTATCATTTATTGCCCTTGGTCTGGACCAAATGAAGCGAACTACAGATGGAAAAGCACCCTTAGAACTCAATTCATACAGCAGGACTTTGATTCACCGACAGGTCCAGAAGTTTAGCATACCCAAAATTACAAAGCCATCTGCCTTGCATAAGTGATGTGCCCTTATGGTGGCATGGTGGCTCAGTGGTTAACTGTTGACTCACTGCAAGCAGGTCGCTGGTTTGAGTCCTGGCTGAGCCAGTTGGCATTTCTGTGCGGAGTTTGCATGTTCTCCCGGTGTTGGTGTGGGTTTCCTCCGGGTGCTCCGGTTTCCCACACAATTCAAATACATGAGCTATAGGTGAATTGGATTGGCCGTAGTGTATAACTGTGTGTGTGAATGTGAGAGTGTGTGAGTGTTTCCCATTACTGGGTTGCAGCTGGAAGAGCAAATGCAGTTCATTCGTTGTGGTGGCCCCTGATAAATAACAGACTAAGCCGTAGGAAATGAATTAATGAATATTCTACCATGAGTAGGCTCTTATCTCTGCAGGGGCAGTTGCTAACTCCAATGGTTAGGGAGTTGTAATCGAAAAGTTGCAGGTTTGATTCCGGATCCCAGCCTGAATGATTGAACCGCACTCTCTCCCATCTTTAATACCCAGCTGAGGTGCCCTTGAGCTAGGCCCACAACCCCTAATTGCTCCCAAGGCATTGAAAGCAATAGCTTCCCACTGCTCCCGGTGTGTGTGAGTGTGTATGTGCTCTCACTCTTCACTCATAATGTGTATGTGCACTTGGATGGGTCAAAAGCTGAGGACCAATTTTAAGTCTGGGTAAAACCGTACTTGACAATACTCACTTCACTAAAGGAACATATTTTGAGGATGTATGTGTAACAGCAGCATGAGCCTTTCTTCACAGTTGTATCATTTGAAGTTAGATTTGAGTACATGTTTCCAGTTCATATCTTTTTGGTTACTCATATTCAGTGTACACCTATGTTGAGGAATGGACAAATACTTGACAGTAAAGTAGGATGCCATTTTTTGATGGGGGTGCCAAAGCACCAGTAACCAATGCTAAGTTCCATGTGAATAAATGAACGCCTTAGTTAAAAATGTTACATCGGTTCCATGAATCGGCAACAAACATGTACAGTAGCTCACCATGCTACTTTGCTAGTGCTTTATTTCTTCATAAAAAGACAAGGAATGATCCCAGAAGTTCCATCCTGCCTTGGTTCAGGCTGGTGGTGGTGGTGTAATGGTGTGGGGGATATTTTCTTGGCACACTTTGGGTCCATTAGTACCAATTGAGCATCGTGTCAACGCCACAGCCTACCTGAGTATTGCTGCTGATCATGTCCATCCCTTTATGACCACAGTGTCTCCATCTTCTGATGGCTACTCCCAGCAGGATAACGCTCCATGTCATAAAGCGTGAATCATCTCAGACTGGTTTCTTGAACATGACAATGAGTTCACTGTACTCAAATGGCCTCCACAGTCACCAGACCTCAATCCAATAGAGCACCTTTAGGATGTGGTGGAACGGGAGGTTCGCATCATGGATGTGTAGCTGACAAATCTGCAGCAACTGTGTGATGCTATCATGTCAAAATGGAGCAAAATCTCTGAGGAATTACTATTTGAATAACAGATTTGTTTCATGCTTCTAAGACACTATTAAGTGGATTGTTTCTGTCACTGGCTTGATTTACTGATGCATAAACAGTAATACATTTCAATAACGAACATCTGACCATGCACAATGTCTTACATCTAAAATCAACCACAGAGCACAAATGAGGTATTAGAGATAACAAGCTTACATGCATATTGCTCTTTCCCATAAAGTCTGCGAAGCCTAAAGGATCTAAAGTAGAATGTTTCAAACAAATAATAGTCTACTGAGACTTTCACAGAGTTAACATGAAATATCCATTCTCATTATATTAAATATAATGTTATTTTTAGTCCCTGTTATAGTGTTGTAGTAATGTCCATGAGCATCACTGCACATCACCGCAGGTCAAAGCATTAATGGAGGAGAAGTAGAAAACCTGCCCCTGTGCAGGGAGTGTAGTCTGTGTAGTTTTCCCTTGCGAAACAAAATGCATTTACTTGTACTGAATGTGCATTCGTAGTGTACATTGCATATTCTTAACACACTCGAGAACACATCTGCAATGTGCACTTTGTTTCAATACTATTTTGTCATGCCATTTCAATCAAGGTTGTGATCCCACATACACCGTGTGCTTCATAAGCAAGAAGACATGATCGTAAACCACACAATCAGGCTACTTCACTCCGGACGATATTTAAATCACGTTTTTTATGGGTGACCTAATTAATCCAGATGTAGCCGCAGTGGAAACCCACTGACATTATTTGCATAGCTGCGTATGAAATATGCACGTGTCCACAGAACGAAGCCACAAGTGTGTAATGCATTCCATCTATGAACACAAGGAGCAGGCATCCGAATGGCGCCTGACGAGGGGCTCTTCCTGTGCTAAATGGTCTCCGAGGCATCTGGGAGAGTCCCATTAGAATGTCTTTAGCTCTAATGATGAATATAATTAACTTGGGGGTTTTGTGTGGTAAGTGCGAACCTTGGTGGGTTTGTTTGTTAGAAACCTTTCGTCGCTATTCTTGGCATTGAGCGTGCATGCAATTCTCTACACCTCGTTCATGTGCAAATGGAAGGTCTGCATGTTGTTTCATCTCATGCATATTACAGTTTTCTGAAGGAAAAGAAAAATCTAGCCAATTTAGAGTCTGCCAATTTTATCAACCATGCATGAGTCTTTTACAACCTCAAATCAGAAAGAGTTAGGACAGTATAGAAAACCCAAATAAAAAAAAAGTAGAGATTTCTAAATTTACTTTGACTTGTATTTCATTGCAGACAACATGAACACTTAAAATATTTCATGTTTTGTCTGGTCAACTTCATTTCTTTTGTAAATATACATCCTTTCCTGTCATTCGGACCTGCAACACATTACAAAATAAGGTGTGACAGGAGCTACGAAGCTACGGTCACACTGGGCTTTGTGTGTGCGAAATTCTGTCATACGGCGCTGCGAAAAGGGGCGGGATTAAACAAGATGATTAGACATTAATAAAGTGAGCGATTGCTCCGTTTTAAATTTCTGTCCAGAGAGGTCATGTTTTGATCCTCGATTGGTCTCACACAGTCAAGTGATGCGATTTCGCAGGTCAGAGTTCACCAAGCTTGAACTTTGCACTGCAGCTACATGCGAAACTTGACGCATGACCTTGCGTTTCCGGTCTGACGCATTCGCGTGCGTATGAATGGAAGTCTATGGGAGGAAAAGCCCAGTGTGACCGCAGCTTAATAATGTGATTTGAAACAGGTGATGTCAACAGGTGATTGTAATTATGATTTGGTACAAGAGCAGCATCCAAGAAAGGTCTAGTCCTTTAGGAGCAAAGATAGGCCGAGGATCGCCAGTTTGCCAACAAATACGTCAGAAAATTATTGAAAATTTTAAAAACAATGCTCCTTAAAAAAAAGATAGCAAGACATTTGGATATTTCACCTTCAACAATGCAGAACATCATTAAAAGATTTAAGGAATCTGGAGGATTTTCAGTGTGTAAAGGACAAGAGCGCAAGCCTAAGCTGAACTACAGTGATCTCCGATCCATCAGGTGGCGCTGCATCAGAAATCCTCATTCATCTACCGGTAAATGCTTTACTGTTCCAACTTTTTTGGAAATGTGTTGAAAGAACCAAAATTAGAAACAATAAAAATCATGAGGAACACATTAAGTAGTGTTTGTTGGATTGTCTGCAATGAAATACAAGTCAAAGTAAATTCAGAAATCACTACTGTCTTTTTTTTTCCATTAAAAAAAATAACTATAAATATTTGTTGCTGGACAACCAAGCCACAACATGACAGTGTCAAATTTGACCAAAATATAAGCTTTTCTTTTCTCCCTATGGTGTGTAATGGTGTTATAGACGCTCTTTGTGGTTTTGTCCCTTTTAATGAATGCCAGGCTTTCTATTCAGGTTGTATCCCTAAAAAACGCTGCATATATGCACATCACCTAGGCTTATTTTGGCTGGGGTACTCAGGTCTGCTGGCCATGTGATAAGCTGTAGGGTTTTACCAAAGTGTCCGCATGGTCTCCTACATGTGTAATGTGTATCTGTGTGTGGAGATAGTCCTGCTGTAAGAGAATCACAGTTACTCTGTAACCCATCTGTGAGCTCAGAGATCGAGCAGAGTCAGCAAGCAACAATCTTTCACCATCGTTTATCAAGACTGGACGGGCAGGTGAACACACCGATCTCAGTGATAAAAAAAAATGTTGTATTTTTAAACCGCTTTAATTGGGGCTGCACATGGTGCGTTTCAGCATCGATCATCTGCAACAGTCACATCGCAGGATTTGCAAGGCTCAGTCCATATTATAGTTAATGATTTTCATGTGTGTTTGAAGCCTGTGACTGTATGAAGATTTTAAAAGCATTCAGGTAAAATCAAATGTGCAATTTGCAATTTAATAACCAATAATTTAATTTAATTATTTCAACAATTATTTCGCAACTGTATATTTAATCAAATTTTCATTTTTGTTCTCGATATTCACCATTTCTTTTATTTTCTTGAGTTACACGGTAGCTTTTATTTTATAAATGCGATAGTGACGGCTGTTTATCGCTGACAAATATAGGAATTGGCCACATAATTGGGGATACGTCATCGCCGCTTTGATTTCTTTGCTGAGGTGCTGCTGTGGCTCCAACTCTAACTGAGGTTTGCATGATTTAGTACACTCTCAGAGCTGATTTCCTTCAGGAAGGGCATCTGCTATAAAACCAGTTCCAGATCCAGTGTGCGGATTATTTATGCACAGCCAGGTTTTTATAACCATGCTCACAATTTATACACTCAGCTCACATTTTCTAACTAATTGGTGTATCCACAAGGTAGCACCAACGCCTCGGCTGGCTCATTGTTGCGCCTTCAAAAAAAAAACATTGGACAAAACAACAAACTACTAAAGATTTGATGATTTTTTTTTGTGAAGATTTGATAAATTGTTATTTACTCGGATGCACTGACACAACCCCACACCATGACAGACCCTGGCTTTTGGACATCTTACCACAGTACATTTTCCACAGTGTGTCTCCAAGCCCAGAGAAGTCAATGGCGCTTCTGGACACTGTTAACATAGGGCTTCCTTTTGGCACGGTACATTTTTAACTAGCATTTGAGGATGTAACTATGTATTGTGGTACTATAAAGGTTTGCCAAAGTAGTCCTGAGCCCATGTGGTGATATCGCTTACAGATGAATGAGGAATTCTTGATGCAGCGCTGCCTGAGGGATCAGAGATCACGGTTGTTCGGTTTAGGCTTGCACTCGTCCTTTACGCACTGAATTTCTCCAGATTCCTTAAATCTTTTAATGATGTTCTGCACTGTTGAAGGTAAAAATCCAAATGTCTTATCTTTCTTTGAGGAACACTGTTTTTAAACATCAGTAATTTCTTGATGTATTTGTTGGCAAACTGGCGATCCTCTGCCCATCTTTGCTCCTAAAGGACTAGACCTTTCTTGGATACTGATTTATTACCAAATCATAATTGCAGTCACCTGTTGACATCACCTGTTTCACATCACATCATTATTTCACCAATTTACCTGATTACTAGCCCTAAACCAAGGGTGTCCAAACTATGGCCCGCGGGCCATCAGCGGCCTGCAGTCAGTTTTGTGGTGGCCCGCGAGGCTTTTTATAAATATGAATAGAATCTGGCCCGCTATACAAAAATGAACGTTCAATAAATAACCACCGGGTGTCACTATGACATGCCTTCAATTAGGCAGCAGTTCCTGTTATGAAGTAAAACGAACCGAACAAACTGAAGGAAACATAATTGATAATCACGTTTTGGCAAGCCATGGCACAACCAAGAAAAACGGAAAATCAACAGTGAGTGCAGGAAATTTCAGTCAAGTTGGGGCAAAGAATATTTCTTCACAGACGTCAGCAGGAAATGTGTCTGTTTAATTTGCCAGGAATCAGTTGCAGTAATGAAGGAATATAATATTAAAAGACATTATGAAACAAAACACCAGGCCTTCAGCTCTCGCACTGGTACCGAACCAGATCAGAAAGTAAAACTATTAGCAGCTGCCCTCTCAGCTCAACAACGTGCTAATAAAGTGCAAGAAAATTCTACGCTGGCTAGTTATGAGGTAGCTCAGCTAATCGCACAGCACGGGAAACCCTTCACTAAAGGAGAATTTATAAAGGAGTGTCTGATGAGTGGTGCAACTGTAATTTGCCCAGAGAAGATTCAAGATTTTAAAAACGTAAGTCTTTCTAGAAACACAGTTGGACGACGAATTAAAATAAATCCATAATAATACACACACACACACACACACACACACACAGACACACACACACACACACACATACATATATATATATATATATATATATATATATATATATATATATATATATATATATATATATATATATATATATATATATATATATATATATGTGTGTGTGTGTGTGTGTGTGTGTGTGTGTGTGTCTGTGTGATGTATGTCAAATTTGGCCCGGGACAACGTTTATTTTTTTTGCATCTGGCCCTTGGCCCAAAAAGTTTGGACACCCCTGCCCTAAACTGTTCCTGTTCCAACCTTTTTTGGAGTGTGTTATAAAAACCAAAATTGAAATACATGTTAATTTTAAAACAAACAAACATAAATAAATAAATAGATAGATAGATAGATAGATAGATAGATAGATAGATAGATAGATAGATAGATAGATAGATAGATAGATAGATAGATAGATAGATAGATAGATAGATAGATAGATAGATAGATAGATAGATAGATAGATAGATAGATAGATAGATAGATAGATAGATAGATAGATAGATAGATAGATAGATAGATAATGGGCACATTAAATAATGTGTGTTGTATTGTCTGCAAGAAATATGTCAAAGTAAATTTAGAAATCCCTACATCCCTACATACTGTTTTTATTTGGTAGACTAGACTCTACCTGGTACCTAAATTCAATTTTAACCCCAAGAAAAAGATGTTGAGTAAGCCATCACTACAAATATTTTCAAAGAATTCAACTTTCCAATTTACCCATTTTCAGTCTCCGACCGAATGAACAGTCTTAGAATGTAAGCGAACAGGCAAAACGCATATAAAGGTTCCCAATTGGAAACCTTTATCATGTAAAACACCTATAGGATCTAATGTTGGACAATATCAATCCAGTGAGTGTCCTGTTTTGGGCAATGTTCCCTGAGTCTGCACAATCATGTCAATGTAAATTTAACAATTGGCAGACCATCCAGCTTCATCACAATAGTGTCCTGCAGTAGAAATGGCCTCTATCAGCAGGACAATGCGCCATGCTACACTGAGCAAATTGACCAGGAGTGGTGTAAAGACAAAGATGAAGGGTTCAATATGTTCCCCAATCTCAATCCAATGAGCATCTGTAGGATGAGCTGCTGGACCACCGAGATCGACCCGTGGTGGAACAGACAGGACTTAAAGTGTGATTGTCTTTTTTATTTATTTCAAAATGGTTGACAGGATCTGCTGCTAACATAGTGGTGCAACATATCACAGGACACCTTCATGCCTCAGTGGGTCAATGCTGTGTTAGTAGCATGCAGAGCAGCAACAGCATGTTAGGCAGGTGGCCATCATATTCAAACTCATCCGTGTATATTAGTACTATTAAATGAGCCACTCAGTTCAATCTGTCCTTTGTTAGCCTTCCTCAAGTACCAAATCTAACATACAGACACCAAATGCTAAAATTCTACAACCCCAAATCAGAAAAAGTTGGGACAGACTGGAAACCGCGAACAAAAAAGAAAGAAGTGACTTCTAAATTGACTTTGAGTTGTATTTCATTGCACACAATACAACAAACATTATTTACTGCTCTCCTCATGATCTTTTTTCAAAGCTAACATGTATTTCAATATATTTTTGCAACACATTTCAAAAAAATGTTGTCATTTACCACTTTGTAATGTTGCCATTGCTTTTCACAACACTTGAAAGATATTTAGGGACTGAAGACACCAAGTGATGAAGTGTTTCAGGTGTAATTTTGTCTCATTCTTTCTGCAAACAAGTCTTAATGTGGTCTTCGCTGTCGCATTACTCACTTCAAAATGTGCCACACATTCTCTATTGAAGACAGGTCGGGACTTCATGCAGGCCAGTCAAGTACCTGTATCCTCTTTCTCCACAGCCAGGACTTTATAATGTGTGCAGAATGAGATTTTGCATTGGCTTGTTGATACGTATAGATGGGTGTCCCTGGAAAAAAATGTCAACATATTGTGCTGAAAAATCCCTCTGCAATAATGGGGCAATCACAGAAGTGCAAGTTACCTTTGCCAAGGGCACTGACACAACCCCAGGGCTTAATTTGTGCCAGAACAAACCGGATCTGGTACCTCTGAAATCTGATCCAGCACCTCATTTTACCCATCCCTTTCTCACACGCAACCCCCCCCCCCCCCTCTTCACTTTCTTCTGCGCCTTCCAACCCTCTCCATCCGGTCTTCACTTTCATCTGCGACCCAACCACGCCCAACCCCATCCATCCCTCCACCCCCGCTCTTCGCTTTCGTCCGCAACACCTCTCCCTACTCTGGTAACATGCCGGATCCGCTACCCTGATCTGTTCCGGGACCTTGCAATTTACAAATTAAACAGTGAACAACCTCATACCATGACAGACTCTGGCTTTTTGCTGGTAACAGTCTGGATGACCCTTTTCTGCATTGGTCTAATTGCACACAGCATTCATTTCTACCCCCCAAAATGCCCAAAATACTGCTTCATCTGACCACAGTATTCCACTGTGTGATGGTCCATCCTAGATGCCTCTAAGCCCAGAGAAGTCGACGGCACTTCTGGACACTGTTAACATAGGGCTTCCTTTTGGCACAGTACCGTTTTAACTGGCATGTGTGGATGTAACTACGTAATGTGATACTTGATAAAGGTTTGCCAAAGTAGTCCTAAGTCCATGTGGTGATATGGCTAATAGATGAATGAGGATTCTTGATGCAGTGTCGCAGAGATCACGGTTGTTCAGCTTAGGCTTGCGCTCTTGTCCTTTACTCACTGAAATTAATTGCACAGTAAAAAATCCAACTTACAAATTGTTAACTCAAATCAAAATTGTAAGTTGGGTGGACATATTTTGAGCTCAGTGTTGAGTTTACTTTAAGAAAAGAGTTAACTGAAGTTCTGTTAAGTTGTGCCTACTCATTTATTACAGTTTACTCAACCCCTGTTTAATTTTAGGCAAACTCATAATGACAAGTTAGATGAATTTAGGCTTGAAAGTTGTCATGACTTAACCCAGCCATTTCAGTCAACTTAAAAAAATAATTTGGCATAACTTCAACCACTGAAGTTGAGTAAACTCAAAATTTCTTTGCAGCCGGTTGCTTTAAAATTGTAAGTTTACTCAACTTTTTATTTTTTACAGTGTGGCAAACTGGCGACCCTCGGCCCATCTTTGCTCCTAAAGGACTAGACCTTTCTTGAATGTTGCTCTTGTACCAAATCATAATTACAATCACCTGTTGACATCACCTGTTTCAAATCACATCAGTATTTCACCAGTTTCCTGATTACTAGCCTTAAACTGTTCCTGTCACAACTTTTCTGAAATGTGTTGCAACGTTTTGAACAAAGATAGGGAATGAATCCCCCCCCCCATATCCTTCCCTTCTCCCTCCTCCTCAATCCTAGGATCGGGCGACATGATGGCTCAGTGACTAGCACTGCTGCCTCACAGCAAGAAGGCCACTTGTTCAAGTCCTAACCAGTCCAGCCAGCACTCTCTGTGCGGAGTTTACATGTTCTCCCAGTGTTCGCTTGGGTTTTCCCCGGATACTCCGCTTCCCTCCCACAGTTCAAAACATGTGACAAAAGTGAATCGCAATAACAGTCACAAGCACTTAACGCATTCATACAGAATTGATTCCTATAGAACCATTTTTCAAGATAGAGGTAAATAAAAAAAATCTGGTGGCTCTCGAGAACTACCTAATCTCATAGCCCTCCTAATGCTCACTGGCCAGGCATCAATGCCTTGGGCTCATCTATCCCCGAGCTCAGGGTTCTCTGCCAAACCTGCTACCATAGTCAAGTATTGTCTAAGTGTGAACTCTTGAAAGTAAATTTAGAAATCACTACTTCATCCTGTCCCAACTTTGTCTGATTTGAGGTTGTATTAAAATATTTACCCTATAAATCTTTTTTTCCTAATAAACACTGATGATCTGTTACTCAAACCTTTTTTATTTAAAAAATTAAAAGACCAACATCAGGTAAGTGTGTTCAGGAAGTACAGAGCAGTTCTGATGCCAAGTTATGTTTATAGGAAAGAGACAGAGAGGAAGAAAAGAAAAGATTTGTGCTTTTTAATGGTTCATCACATTATATTTTCCGAGATGCACCCAAGTCAGAATTTTTCTAAAGATTCACATTCATACTTGCGACTTTCTTCTACTGACAGCAGATTCTAATGGCAGGCAAAACAAGAACACTGCATGCAGCGCATTTCACCACCTTCACCATAAATAGCCCCCATAGGCTTTTCTACTCTAAAGCACCGCAGACTGAAGACAGACAGGCAGAAAGAGCAGGAAGTGCACATGACAGTAAGAGTTCGTCAGTTTAAGTGCCAGGATTGGCTGGTTCATCTTCTTCCCTGACAGCAGGAAGTTGTCCGCTAGCGTGAGCCTGTACCTGCTCGGAGACCGTCTGGAGTGCTGAGGTTTCCACAAGAGCTGAATCGACACACAAGAGACATGCACAGAGGAAGAAGAAGAAGGAAAGATAAGCAGAGGAAAAGGTCAACAGCACTGGAAGAGGACAGGCGACACTTTAGGTGAAACAAAAACATCTGAACTGAATAGCAGAAATAAACACATGAAATACAGTTGAAGTCAGAATCATTAGCCCTCCTGCATTAATCCCCCCCCCCCTGTATATTTTTCCCAAATTTCTGTTTAAAGGAAAGCCACATTTCTAAACATAATAGTTTGAATAACTCATTTCTAATAACTGATTTCGTTTCTCTTTGCCATGATGACAGCCCATAATATTGGACTAGATATTTTTCAAGATACTAGTATTGAGCTTAAAGTGACATTTAAAGGCTTGCTTCAACGCTAAGGATTTTTTCTACTGGTGTGATTGGGCCAGGGCTTCAGATTTTTACTAGCCCTGCCAAAATGTTCACTGGCCCCACAAAAAAAAGAAGTCAATAGCTATTTCTTAGCCAAATATTTTTAAAAATGTGTCAAAAGCCAAACATAATTGTATACATACACTTTTTATTCAGCATAATTTTCTTTAAATACAACTGACAATTAAAAAATTTTAAGTTGTGATGTAAATAATATATTTTATAAGCGAGAATGTGCAGTTTAATTTTGACACACACACACAGAGACATCGTCACCAAATATAAATCTGAGAGTTCAGACTTTCTCATACACAGCCTCTGTTCAGTTGTCAAGTTTTGTAAAAACCTATCTGTTGAATTACTCAATCTACTTAAAAAAAAAACTTTGGCTAGAAATAACCATTATAGGCTTAAATTAGAGAGAGAAATACCAGATGAAGCAAGACTGCAGTCAGATCACGAAGCAGATTGCAATGTTGATCTTTCTTTCGAGGTGTCAGTGCAGAGATGAACAAAACAATAGGCCTAATATAAATATAAGATTAAATGGTCCCACTTTATATTAAGTGTCCTTAACTACTATGTACTTGCAACAAAAATAAATACACTGTACTTACTGTGTTCATAATGTATCCGAGATCACTTGTGGTGCTCTTGAGTTGGGATAGGGGTTGGGTTATGGACAGGTTAGGTGGTATGGGTAGGTTTAAGGGTGGGTTAACGTGTAAGGGATGGTCGACAGTGTATTTACAAATGTAATTACAGAATTTAATTACAGATGTAATTACATACAGGTATTTAATCAAGCATAAGTACACAGTAAATACATGTATTTACACAATAAGTACATTGTAACAAATTATTAATTTCGGTGTAAGTCCATAGTAGTTAAGGACACTTAATATAAAGTGGGACCGATTAAATTATGTAAAAATATCAGATGATAATTTCAGTCAAATTTCCTAACGAATAAACCACTCGGTAATATTTCAGCATGCGTTTACTTTTATATTCGGCACGAAATGCACATTTGCTGGTAGGAATGACATCCCGCCCTGTTCATAATTCTCTTTTCATATAGCCGTATGCCTATAACATAACCATTATACACTGTGATATAGCCTGGTTCGTTAGTTTATGGGATCGTTTTGCTTTCTCACTACAATAGATCCACTCCAGAGTTCATTTCAATCGAGCTGAGACCACCTCATTCAGGCGTTCTTGGACCGATTGATTTGGTGCAACCAGAGCGCAATTGCGGGTTTCACATATGCCAAACGATCAACGCTAACCGGGCAAACAAGACTGGTTCTAAAACAAACGTCTAGGTGGGAAAGCACCCTTTTTGCTCACAATTGACAAACAGTTGCAGCCAAATTAAACTTTAGTGATAAGGCAAAACTGACCCAATCAGGCCAGGAAAGACATTGTCTACTGTCCTTAATGTCTCGCATGCTGGCCCTAGGCCATCGAGCAGTCCTTATTGTTGAGAGTGGTTTGTTCTGTAGGGGGCTAATAGCCATCACTAGAGAGCAGTAGCGTGTAAGAGCTGGAATTGAGAACCACTGCACTAACGAATCCTTGTGAATTAAAAAAAAGAGCAGATGACACACCAAAAACAAATGCAAATGAGCCAGTGTGAGATTAGTGTAAGCTGTAAGAGTTGGACTCACCGCCGGGCACCTCTGTCAGTTCATTGAGGGGAGGCACCGTCTCCAGTGTGTTGGCATAGTTTTTCGCAGCGAGTCTCTGCACGTGGCGAGCCTCGATCTCTTTTTTCGTCCGTGGGATTCGACATTTGAAGATGCAGCAGAGCGTTATTACTGTGAAATGACAAGAAGAGCTTTGACATGTTTGAAAGAGAGCTGTGCTTCACATTAGGCAGCGTCTCACATCTCTTTGTTCCGTGAACGGTGTTTGTTCTGGGGGAATTTTAATTTTAATCACTTAACATGATTCACCGTGTTAATAATGAAGAGTTTATTTTGACATCTGCTTATAGAGAATTATGCATGCAAATATATGCATAGCCTGCCCAGCTTAAAGAGGTCCCCCACAAAAACAAATGACACTACATTTGTATTATATATAATACAACCCAGAATCAGAAACAAATGGGACAACATGGAAAACTGAAATTGGAAAATGGCATGGAAATACTGATTCATCTGACCATAGTACACCTTTGCACTGTGTGATGATCCATCCCAGATGCCTCCGAGCATCTGTCAATGGCGACGGCGCTTCTGGACACTGTTAACATAGGGCTTCCTTTTGGCACGGTACATTTTTAACTAGCATTTGAGGATATAACTATCTATTGTTGTACTTGACAAAGGTTTGCCAAAGTAGTCCTGAGCCCATGTAGTGATATGGCTTATAGATGAATGAGGATTCTTGATGCAGCACCGCCTGAGGGATCGGAGATCAAGGTAGTTCAGCTTAGGCTTGCGCTCTTGTCCTTAAGGCACTGAAATTCCTTCAGATTCCTTCAATCTTTTAATGATGTTCTGCACTGTTGAAGGTGAAATATCCAAATGTCTTCCTGTCTTTCTTTGAGGAACATTGTTTTTAAACATTTCATTCATTTTCTCATATATTTGTTGGCAAACTGGCGATCCTCGGGACATCTTTGCTCCTAAAGGACTAGACCTTTCTTGGATGCTGATCAAATAACATCAATTAACTAGTTTACCTGATTATTAGCCCTAAACTGCTCCTGTCTCAACTTTTTTGTAATGTGTTTCAGGTTTGAATGACAGGAAAGGATGTATATTTACAAATGAAATGAAGTTGACCAGATAAAATACAAGTCAAAGTTCATTTGGAAATCACTACTTTCTTTTTTATTTCCGTTACTGTCCCAAGTTTTTCTGATTACTAAAGTACATAGAAGTATATTATCCATTTCTTCTATGGAAGATTGGTATAGTTTTGAATAGTTTAGAGGTTGCTCTTTTCCATGCTGTTACAATGAAAGGAGAATGATTAGTTCAAGCTTCATAAAATGACCCAAAGTGCCTGTAAAACGTGTGTGCTAGAAGTCTTTTGAATTTATAGTGGGTTTTGTCACTTTGACAGTCCGAGTTCTCACTTTTGTGAAAAGAGTGGCTAAAATAAACCTTTTATGTTCCAAGGAAGAAAGTCGTTCAACTTTTACTTTAATTGCAATAACTCTTGCAGAAACTTACTTATTGCTAAGATGAACATGGAGAAAATGCCCACAACCTGCCATAATCGAAGTCCCCAAAACACCACTGTTTCTGAGGTGACAGGATCTGGCTTTTTTGGTGGGTCTGTTGGCAGGAGCTATGGGATAAGAGAGAGAGAAAGAGAGAGAGAGTTATTTTTATGCACCACTTTCTGTACAGTACGGGTACAGTAACTGCATCAGATCTGAAAATACTGCTTTCTGATGGTGAATACAGCGGCAGATAGAAACATTGAGGCTGGAAACTGCTTGATGGCCATGTGTAGACAAAATAAGGAGAAGGTTAAATCAATAAATTAATCAATCAATCAATCAATCAATCAAATCCATTCAAAAGATTGGAATCACAGAACACAAAGTAATTTTTGTATGGTTATTCTGAGCTATCCAGCAGTTTACTGTCACAAAAAAATCTACTCAAATACTTAAATATTGAAAAACATTACTGATTATAATGTAAACATGTTTAATAACTGAATGTCAATTCTCAAGTCTCGTTTTCATAAATCATTCCTCGGTCCTTAAATATGCAGTGCTCAGGAATCTAACTATTATCAAAACTGCTTGTAGTGTTTAATGAACTCTGGAAACTGCAATATAGGCTTTTACATTTGCTGAAAGTATATTGGTTAATGGCAGTATTAGATTAAAATATATAGCTTGGTTCCAGAATGTGAATAAATAGTAACTTTTGTCCTGGCAGTGCGTCACTTTTCTAAATTTTAATTTAATTTAGTTCAATGCTAATTTCTACAGCGCTTTTATAACGTAGAGAACGTTGTGTCAAAGCAGCTCCACACAGAAGTTCTAGTAAGTTGAAACTGTGCCAGTCCAGTTTTCAGAGTTGAAGTTCAGTTTAGTTCAGTTCAGTGTGCTTTAATTTTTACTGTTGAACGTCCAAACACTGAAGAGCAAATCCATCAATGCGCACCTCCACAAGTCCCAAACCAAGTAAGCAAATGGCTACAGGAACAAAACTTCACCAATTGACGAAAGTGAAAGAAAGAAAAAACTTGAGAGAAACCAGGCAACATTCTGATTAGCTGCTGATTAACCAATCAAATCGCTCTCATCAGCTGATGGTGATGAGATTCTACATGCTGAATCGGACCAATAAGTTATGACATAAACCCAATGAGAGGCGACTTGTGGAACCAAACCAACTAGCCAGAATGGCTGACTATTGGCTTGGTGTGTCCTGGTCCCTGACAAAAAATATGTCTGAATTTAAAAAGCTGGCAAACAAAAATAAAATACCAGGATTACATTGGGAATGTCGAATATTCAAATCATGTACTTAGTACACACATTCCTACTATGAAGAATTAACTTTGTTTAGTACTTGTGAGCTAATTAACGAGCTAATTATCATTCAATACAATGGTCCTCAACCTTTTTATCATGGTGGACCAATCACCGTTTGCCAATTTTACCATAAAAAAAAGGGGGGGGGGGGGGTTCTGCGACCAAGAACTGTTTTCTCAGTGGATGACAAACTGACAAAACATTGCTGTCACTCTGATACAAGTTTTATTTATGATTAAAATTACAAAACACTGCAGTGTTTGAGTGTTCTGTGTTCGTCTGAGGTAATAAGTCGACCAAAATGTGTATATTCCATACATGCTGAGGCTAATCGGTCAGGTCGTGTCACGTGACTCGTGGTACGCTCGTGGAATTTATTTTACTGGGTGCGTCTGGAAGGTGTGATTGTGTCACGTCGCTTGTGCGTGCAAGCCGCACATCTCTATTGGAAATATCGAACCTGCGCGAACTCTAAAAAAGACGCAATATGCGAACAGCCCCTAAAAGGTCGCCGTCATTTGCGATCTCCAGCAGTTGATCTTCTTGCACAGAGATGGTGGTTTCACCTGATTTGTTGACAAATGGGTTGCGGATCCATTTCTAGGCAGTTTGTGGTTCCTACACTGGTTCTTTTCCCCTTAGCAAAGAAACTTTCCAAAGACGTCTGTTTCTTACTCATTTTGCTGCATGTGGG
Source organism: Danio aesculapii (assembly GCF_903798145.1). Taxonomy (NCBI): domain Eukaryota; kingdom Metazoa; phylum Chordata; class Actinopteri; order Cypriniformes; family Danionidae; genus Danio; species Danio aesculapii. The sequence continues at coordinate 2,350,184 of NC_079436.1, read as the reverse complement.
TTAAATTTGGGCACTCAAGTGACTGAAAAGTAAGTGAGAGAATACGGTTGTTTTTCAAAATATATATATATATATAATTATATATTAAAAAGATCGTTCAGACTCGGATAATTAATAAAACGGAAATAACTAGTGATTTCTTGTGCGGCCCGGTACCAATTGATCCACTAACCGGTACCGGTAAAAAAGCTAAACAAATAAACTTGAATTGAATTTAATTGAAATAATAATTTATTCAAATTAAACACTGAACATGTGATTTTGGATACAGGCAAAGAAGCAGGAACATCGGTACAAGATCTAGCATTGGCAAAACAAGCAGCTGTAATCTAAAGTCCAAGAAACAGAAACCAAAGTGATTTATACTCAAGTGTAACCCAAACTTTTTGAATGCTTAGCTTCAGCTCTGACAGATTCAGGGGACCATACAGACACCAATTGTGACAGTAGCTTTAAAGTAAGAGTTGCTGCTTTTGTTTGAATAATTTAGCAGGTTTATGTTATACAAAGCTGTAGTGGAAAGTTGGAATGAAGGATTCGCTCAAGTGTTGACAAGTTGTCCATGTTTCTGCAACAGGAATCAATCAATCCAAGTCTTATTTGTAGTCTTCTTCCTAGGTCTGAACTATTATACCTGCAAACAGACTTCACTTCACTTGTCCTCAGTCTCCAGGTCTGAAGGTCAGTTTGTTCTGCCCAGTAAATCTGGTGACACAAATCGTCTTGGGAACTGTAAAGTCTGCAGAAAAATTGATGCAGTTGCTTATACGATACTATCTTCCATCCTGTCACATTGGAGACCACATTGGAGAGAATCATCATGGTTCTGGAGGTGATGAGCAGCTGCTGGTCTTGTATGTTGAGATGTCATGTACCAACATGATCGTAGATTCATCTGCCAAAAAGTACATGCCCTTTTGACACGGGCATAACAAATTCTGTCGAGTCCTGTTTGGTTATATGTACTTTACAATAGATAAAGTTCCAAAACCACAGTGAAAGTTTGGTGATCATTTATTGACCCCCCATGTCATTTCAAACCCATTTCATACTCAATACATAATATAATACTGAACTAACAACACAAAATTATTGCAATATTTTAAGGTGAAATATGTAGGAGAGCTTGGTAACAGAGGTCAATTCTTCTTAATTATTAACTAGTGCAAGGGTGCTCAACACCGCTCCTGGAGAGCTACCTTCCTGGAGAGTTCAGCTCCGACCCTGATCAAACACAATTAATTAGGACCTAAACAGCACTTGATAATTACAGGCAGGTGTTCTTGTTATGGGTTGCAGCTGAAACCTGCAGGACGCTAGATCTCCTGAAACAGGGTTGGTCATCCCTGAACTAGTGGCTTATTACCCAAGAAATTGGCTGTTTATTAGTACTAATAAAAGTAAATATCCTTTATTATCCTACTCTGCATCACAAATCTTAGCCCATAACCCAACTACTACCTTAATAACTAGGTATTGTTTTAAAAATGGGTTAAATTATCCCGGACGAGCCCCCAAAAATACAGCAAATTAGTAGCTTATTTAGTTAAAATTCGTAATTATTGGTTTGTTAACAGCACAAACTCCTTTATTCATTCATTTTCCTTCAGCTTAGTCTCTGATTCATCAGAGGTCACCACAGCGGAATGAACCGCCAACTATTCCGGCATATGCACGTTAAGTTTTATGCAGCGGATGCCCTTCCAGCTGCAACCCAGCACTATGAAACACCCATACACACTCACATTCACACACACAGACACACTCATACACTACGGCCAATTTAGTTTATTAAATTCGCCAATAGCCCATGTGTATGGATTGTGGGGGAAACCGGAGCACCCGGAGGAAACCTACACCAACATGGTGAGAACATGCAAACTCCATACAGAAATGCCAATTGGTCCAGCTGGGACTCAAACCAGAGATCTTCTTGCTGTGAGGCGGCAGTGCTAACCACTGAGCCACCGCGCCACCACAGCACAAACTGTACCTAAGTTTTTAATAGAAGTAGTATCAGTTCTAAAACATGCTACTTTAGGTATGGATTTTAATACATTTAATACAACTTGTTCCTGGTCCAATAAAATTAAAATGTCCATATATTCTACAGCTGAAAATACGGAATTAAGTTAGACTGCAGCATGCACGCACACTGTCACTGGCTACATATAAATAGCCCATTTTTACTGACATTTGGCATTATCAGGACAAACAAAGATTCCCGCCTGAATTTTTAGCACTATGTTCAATGCTATATATAGTTAATACAGTTTTGTCACACATTTTTTCAGGCTTTTGTGGATCTCTTGCTGACAGGTCGGACACACAGACCCTCCAGTCCCACTTTTCTCCTAATAATACACTTACATGAGATGAATAAACCACCTAAAGCACTTTGAATAATCATACTACTAAATCCAAATGCCATATGATGATTTAAATGACGTTCATGCAGCAAGGGAAGAAAGATTTTGAGGAGAAATAGATTAGACAAATATGTAATTCCCATATTATTTAATATTCCGAGCAGACACACAACATCATAAGACGTTATTATTAGGTTAGATTTAGATTGTGATGTCAGGTGACCAAAATTCAATGTCTAACCAGCGGCTAAGGACAACGTTATTTTGACGTCCAGTAATGACGTCAAATAACGTTGATATTTGGTTGTGTTGGAAAGTAACCAAAATCCAACATCAAGCCAATATCTTAAACCAATGTCATATTGACATCAAATGCTGACATTTATTCGTCAGGTATGGCAACCAAAATCCAATGTCTGATAGACGTCATAGTGGTAACGTCCACACAACATCAAGCTGTAACTTGATTAGACATTGATATTTGGTTGATTTTAGATTGGGCGTTGGACATTGGCATTGACCTGACATTGGGTTATGACCCCAACCTGATTTTCATTTCCAAGTAAAATGCAACGTCCCCACGACGTTGGGGTACAACATATATTTGACGTCATGTTAACATCATGTGCCTGCTGAGTTATTATTATTGTATTTAATGTAAGTTTGAGTTTATATATTATTTTTGTTGCATGTTTTTGCTAAACTTAATATTTAAACCGTTGTCAATATGTATGACAATGTTTAAAATAAAAATTAAAAGGTTTTGAGGTAGAAGAGCGTTTTGATTTCAGGTTTGTAAGCCATTGGAACACCATTAAACAAAACCGAAGTCAGAATCACAACTACCCATTCCTGTGAACATGTTGAATCTCCAGATGCAATTACAACCATTCGGATAACTCTGCTTTTGAGTTTGAGAGAGAAAAACAGAGGGAGGTGGGAGGCAAATCCATAGCCTGAGACTTTAAACTGTGTTGAGGGAAAAAAGCTGATTACAGTCAAGTATTGACTTTTAGCAGATAATGGAATTGGGTATTTCAACCAATCATTGTGGAGATGAAAATTGCATGATAATAGGCTGCTGATAATTTAGCAATGCGTACAGAGGGTGAAGAATATTTATCAACCCGTCATTCAAGCAGCATGTATATGTAAAAATGACACAAGAGTCCTAAACCGCACAACATAGATTACATCCCAAATGACTGAACATGTTCTCGCAGTGTTGGCGTGGGTTTGCTATGGGTGCTCCGCTTTCCCCCACAGCCCAAACACATGCACTAGGGGTGAACTGATTAACTAAACTGGTTGTAGTGTTGTTACAACCTTATATTCGTCTTGTCTCATCTGTCTTTTCTGTTTTGCTTAGAACACATCTAATTGGCCACTTCCAGCTTGCTTGTTCCTGATTGGCCTACAGTGTTTTAAAAAGCCATGACACTACTTCCTTGGCAGCCATCTTGTTTTTGGTCACTTGCTTTGTGTTTGTTGATACTTTTGTATGTAGTATAGGCCACGGTTTTTGAATGTGTTAAGTCTGAATATTGAGATTTGTGAGTATTTTTTGTGTTAGTGTTTGTTTTGTTTATGATACTTTGTTCCACTGGTTTGTTTGACCTTTGTTGCCTGCTGACATTGCTTTTTGGATTGTCCTTTAAATATGATTGCCTGTTTTGTAAACAGTTTGTAAATAGTATATATATTGGGATAGTAAGGAGTTTGACGCCATTTTCTTTGTAAAACCTTTGACCTCAGTTTTTTTGTGTTAGGTAGTTAGGGTAGTGAATTGTACTTTCTTTTCTTTTCTTTTTGATCAGGTAAGTTAGAGATTTAACATAAAGGAATTTTTGTTTGTTATTTTGGCCTTGTCAGCTAAATTTTTGACTTCATTTTCATTGTCTTGTCTTTCATGATGTGCACCATCCCTAGACGGTGCGTAACAGTGTATGTGTGCGAATGAGTGTGTATGGGTGTTTCCTAGCACTGGGTTGCAGCTGAAAGAGCATCCTCTGTGTAAAACATATGCTCGATAAGTTGCCCTTGATGAATAAAGGGGCTAAGCCGAAAGAAAATGAATGAATGAATTAAAAATCCCGGACGAGCCCCCAAAAATACAGCAAATTTATAGTTTATTTGGTTCGAGGGGAATATATTTTCAATGAAGTGACAGAAATCTCTAAAATATTATTTAAAAGCATCTTCAATTTTGTTCCAAACCTAAACAGATGTGATTAGAACGACATAATAAAGGTTTGTTCAAACCTCTAAGGGTAACCAAAATAAATGCTAATGCTTCCCTAAGCAAGACCCATTAACAGTTAGTATTGATTCATCCCATTAGTTTTAAGTATTGACTGATTAACATTATATTTTTTGGTAGATAAGGTTAGCGTTTCCTGTCAGTATGACTGAAGATAAGAGATGTCCCTCAGCTAAAAGTAAATTACTATTGATGTTTCAGCCGTATTCAATAAAGTCTGAGATTTCCACATGGCCTCCTGCCGTGTCACATCAATAGATAGAGCGTTTACAGCTCGTGCAGACATTCGGAGCTTGACACCAACTGAGTTTACTGTACAACCAGGCTAACAATTCACATGCAGAAACTCTCCAATGTGTTTATATCCTCAGAATTATGGAGTATGGATTTATAGGTCTGATCAATAGGCTGATATCTTAACCAGAGAATGAAGAGAAATCCTTTCTTACTACACTTACTACGTAATATCATCAGAGCGGAGCGCCTCAGGGATGTGTACTGAGCCCGCTCCTGCTGTGAATAAATATCACCGAAAACCCAAAGAAATTCCTTACACTACTCCCTCTGTGCCGAACTGAGTCCTTTCTGTTCTGTTAAGCTGCATGGGCTCTACATTGACATCAATCAGACAGTTAGCAACCTCTGTTTTCATGCGGTATCGCATACTTTCAGCTGAAACCAAATAAGAGGATTCCAGTCAAGGAGATGCTTTTGAAAATTAATGTATTCTACACTGTAGGAAATACATCTGAAAAACGTCCTGGCAGAAAACCACCATACATTTTCCATCAAGCTTCAACTGACCTTTCTTTCAACTCTAAAACAACACTACGAAATGTAAAATACCTGTGAAAGATCACTATGGATTATTGAAGGGCCTATACAAAAAGATGTGATGTTTGTCACAGCTTTTGGTTCAATTTGCATTCTGTATGTCTTTCATTTTGTCGTATATTCAAAGTTATGTTTCCTGTTTAGTTATGGTTCCTGTAATGTGACTCCCAGTGCCCTCATGTAATCTGTCATGTGCTTCCTATGTTCATGTTATTATTGGTTGCAATTGGTCCTGGTTTTATTGGTGTGTATCATGTTTTGGTGCATTGTCATGTGACCCCCCATTGTTTTATATATACAGTGGTCCCTCGTTATTCGCGTTCTAAAAATAACCAGCACTAGGTGAATTCTGCGAAGTAGTCAGCTCTATTTTTTACAATTATTATAGATGTTTTAAGGGTGTAAAACCCCTCATTACACACTTTATACTCTTTTCTCAGACAGGCATTAACATCTTCACACTTTCCTCTCTTGTTTAAACACTCTCAAAGTTCAAACCTTCGTAGAAAACTGAGTCCAGTATTGTAGAACGAAACCAATGATTAAAACCTGTTGTCATGTGGGGGTGTCACGGACTAAAGTGAAGTGCAGGGTGGGGGTGGGGTGTTTGTCTCTGTGCCACCCCTAGCAAGATGCCGCCCTGGGCAACAGCCCATGCCTAAATCCGCAACTGCTTGTTAGAAATCGCACTGCTAGTGATCGAAGATTTATGTTCATTTGGCAAGCTGAACGCATTCTGTACTGTACAGGAGACAAGTTCAAGTTAAGTCTAGTTACTGTCTGGTTTGGTTGTTGGTGCAATATACTGTACAGTACACACACATCAGCATTACACTTGCCAACAGTGGAGTTTGTTCCAGAAAGCTAGACCTTACCTATGAAATCAGCAGTAAACTCTTCTTCGTCCGCATCAGGGGAATCATCCCCAATGTCATTCAGTGAAATTTAATCATGAGGCTTTAAAGGTCATCTTTCGTCACAGACTTAATAAAGATCCCAACTCCCTAATGCCTGACAATATTCCTCTCTGGACTCTGGAAAAGTCCATTGATTTTTTTTTCTGTGCTTTTAAATTGTTCATTTACTGTGGGAATTGTAGAATGACGGATGATTCAATCCCACAGTACTATCCACCGTTCCAGAGTTTGTCCATGTCAAGAGTACCACTCCAGAGGCTCTGTGCCTTTTGCAATTCCGAATCTGGAGATCCCTGAGATCTTCCACAGTCAGCAGCACTTCATATTTGGAAATCACGACTCTATGTATAGACCGCATACCGCATCCCCAGATCTACGCATGGAATGATAACCAATTTTTACCGAGCTTTGGAAAAGTTAAGGTTTTAAAATCACTGAAATTTTCTGTTATAACATTCCTACTATATATTTACGTTTTTGTGTGTGTGTGTTTTTATTGATAACCGTATCTCCAGCAACAAAGGAGCCTCCACATCAGAAGCAACTGGTCAGCCTACGATCCAGAAAACATTTGAAAAACAAGTGGCTTATAAGGCAACATCCAGCATGTTGTAGACCTGAACAGGGCAGTGACTTTATATGCACAGAAAAGAACAGCCTGATCTCATGAGGAAATTTAGTAACTATTAATGTAACGTTGTAATGTAATGTAACTACTATCTTTTGTCAGTTTAGTAGCTAATTCGTGTGAGTTCAGTCATACAAAAATGTAAAATTTTAAAATGGAGGCGTGACCAAACCCAAACCCCGCCCCTAAACAAAACCGTCATTGGGAGATAAGCAAATCGTACTAAATTGTGCGAATGAGATGAAACGAATTCATACGAATTAGCCACTAAACCAAAACCTTAAGAACTGCTGTGAGATCGTGTTGGAAAAGAAAGATCTCCAAAGATGTCTTGTCAAGTTTTCAAAGAAATCGGTGTTTTTGAAATTAATGACATTAAAAGTCAATTACTTACTTGAATTATTTAGTTGAATTATTGTGTTTACTGCTCCAAACTATCAAAAATGTTTCATAAAATAAAATATATTGTGATCAATGGGGCAACATTTGGTGTTTTTACCCTTACGTTTTAAAAAGGACTTATTTTAGAGCAGTAATCACAATACTGTGATAACGAGATATTTTTATCAAAGGTTATCATACAGTACTGTTAAAAACGTATACCAGCCCCCCATGCCTAATATATTGTTTCAAAAGAAAGCTAATGACTTCACATAAGGCAACTATTTTGGATTCTAAAGGTGTCGCATGCAAATTCACCCAGTTTGGCCAGAATTGGCTACAAAAAATTTTTCAAAAAACATTGCGATGATGTCAAAATCGATAACCCAATTAAACTTGCGGAACTGTTGAGTATAAACCAGCCTTGAGGCAGCAGTGTCTACTCTGAGAAGGCCAGCTCAAATCCTTCTGTATGCCCTGACAAGACCATGTTGTGAATAATTCTCGATCAAAATAACTTGCTCAAAGGAGGATTTGAGAATTAAAACTATTATGATTAGAAATATGTTCTTTGCACTAAACTAAAAATTGGGGGGGGGGGGGGGTATAAAGGGGGGCTAATAATTCTGTCTTCACTTGTATATGGGCTAAATTCAGTAATACTATGATAAAAACAGGATAACCATAACCCGAGCTAATCAAATACAATATAGGTGCGTCCCAAATCGCATGCTTATGCACTATTCTACGCCATTTTGTAGTATAAGTAGTAAGTAACCCAAATGATTTTTAGACACAAGTCTTGTCACTGAACCTTCAATAATGTCCAGTATAGAATATGTGGTCATGCTGCAGTGGAAACAGAATGAATATTGTGTCTGACTCCATCATGAGCTTGGAGGACTGCATCCATACATCTCTGCACTGACTCAAATCACTGATTAATAAAGTCATCTGGAATGGCAAAGAAAGCGTTCTTGCAGGACTCCCAGAGTTCATCAAGACTCTTTGTGTTCATCTTCAACACCTTCTCCTTCATCCTTCCCCAGACATGCTCAATAATGTTCATGTCTGGTGACTGGGCTGGCCAATCCTGGAGCACCTTTGCTTTCAGGAGCTTTGATGTGGAGGCTGAAGTATGAGAAGGAGCGCTATCCTGCTGGAGAATTTGCCCTCTCCTGTGGTTTGTAATGTAATGAGCAGCACAAATGTCTTGATACCTCAGGCTGTTGATGTTGATCATCCACTCTGCAGAACTCTCACATACCCCATACTGAATGTAACCCCAAACCATGATTTTTCCTTCACCAAACTTGACTGATTTTTGTAAGAATCTTGGGTCCATGCAGATTCCAGTAGGTCTTCTGCAGTATTTGTGATGATTGATCTAGTTCAACAGATGATCCATCAGAAAAATGCACCTTCTGCCACTTTTCCAAATGATCAACTAGAAGTCCAGTTATTATTTGTTGCTCTTACAACTGAGATCCACGACGATACTTTTGTCAAGTAGCGTATAGTGTGCCATTTAGGACGCAGCTTAGGGTTTTAGTTGAACAAATATTACATTAGAACCTGCAATGCATGAATACTGTACAGATTATCAATTTATTTTGAAGGCCAAGCACAGAATTACTCATATGAAATCAATTGTGTAGACATGAGTGTTGTTTAAATGTCAGATCATCGTTTGATGTGTTTCCATATTGAATTCTGACATTTTCTACCAGTGTTACTCAAATACTAATAAATATGTTTGACATTTGCCTTTGATAGGCGGCTCAGTGGTTGGCACTGTGGCATCACAGCAAGAAGGACACTGGTTCAAGTCCCAGCTGGGTCAGTTGGCATTTCTGTGTGGAGTTTGCATGTTCTCCCCGTGTTGCCGAGGGTTTCCTCCGGGTGCTCCGGTTTCCCCCACAGTCTAAACACATGCGCTATAGGGGAATTGGATTAACTAAATTGCCCATAGTGTATGTGTGTGAATGTGGGAGTGTATGGGTGTTTCCCAGTACTGGGTTGCAGCTGAAAGGGCATCCGCTGCTTAAAACATATGCCGTAATAGCCTGCTGTTCATTCCACTGTGGCGACTAATTCAACTAATGGACTAATTCAAATGCAAATGAATAAATGATGCCTCTAAATGACAACACAGTACAAAAATTGACAGTAGATAAGTGAGGGAAAAGAGCCCAAACCAAAACTTCTGAAGGAATGTGTAACAAATATCTATTTTAAAAGCTTATCTTTCTGTGTTTTGTCTGTCTCTGTGGATAAAACAAGAGCTTGAGAAACCAATAAAATAGCAAGAGTATCAGTATTAGGGTAGAAACACATGGCCTGTTGGTTTTAAAGATTTATCGAGTCATTCAATGTTCTTGACAGTTAATCAGTCATGAGCTGAAATCGCTATTCTGTGTGACACAGAGAGTTCAACCGGCAGTAGATCACATATTGATATTTCTCTTTGTAATGTACATGTCGCTGCTCCTCTGCGCTCTAGAGAAATAAAACTGTAGACTCTTATTTAAGGTGCCATCTTTAACAAAGAAATTGACAACGAAATTAGACAGGTGGATGTTGTAATGTCAAACATCAGTCTGCACATATTCCAGTGTAAATAACTAATTTCTAATAACGGATTTCTTTTATCTTTGCCATGATGACAGTACATTCTATGAAGCCAGATCAGTCTCAAAAAGAATATATTTACAAAATAAAATTCCTGCATGCACAGCACAATTCATATTTACAAAACACAATTCGTAAATTCAAAACACGATTCAAAATTACAACACACAAGTAAAAATCATAAATATTTTCACCAAATGATTTGTAGTTGTGTATTTTTTGAATCGTGTTTTGAATTTACGAATTGGATTAATTTATTTACGAATCGTGTTTTGAATTTACGAATTGGATTTGTGTATTTACGAATCGAGTTTTGAATTTGCGAATTGGATTTATGTAATTATGAATCATGTTTATTACTCGTGTTTATTATTATTTATTAATTGATTTATTATATAATATGATTTATTTTTATTTATCTATTTAATTATATAATTATTGCTCCGGTTTCCCCCACAGTCCAAACACATGCGCTATAGGTGAATTGGGTAAACTAAATTGTCCGTAGTGTATGTGCGTGTGTATGGATGTTTCCCAGGGATGGGTTGCAGCTGGAAGGGCATCCGCTGCGTAAAACATATAAGTTGGATAAGCTGGACAAGTTGGCGGTTCATTCCGCTGTGGCGACCCCAGATTAATAAAGGGACTAAGCTGAAAAGAAAATGAATGAATGAATATTTTTAGTTATTTATTTATTTTTACTTATTTATTTTTATTTATTATTTATTAATTAATTAATTATTTTTATTTATTTATTTTAAATAAATTACCATTCTTGGTTAAAATCAACCAAATGAGTCAATCAAGTAGTGGACTGTTCAGACCATAGACTGTAAAATATATGGACGGAGTATCCGTGACGTCACCCATAGGTTTCTGAAGAGCGCAAAAGAAGCCACAAGTAGGCGCGGCCAACCGTCGCCATTTTGTTCGCGCGTCATCGCACCCACGGCGGGATACCAAACAAGGGCAAAGAGGCGGAGAGTGGGCGGAGCTACAGACACCTGCTGGCACTTTGCTTAGACCTGGCAGACAGACTTTACTTTGGGAGAAACGCTTGATACTCCATTACCTGCGACTTGTTTGTGTTCTGACCACATGTGCTTGGCTGTACACTATATCAGTAAAGTGATTAGACTTTCAAAAACACTGTAGTAATACATTGAGCCACTAAACATTGTTCTTATGATGTTTTTCTACAGAAGGAAAACGCGAAATACTTCCAAACACTTCAGATGTGTGTGTGTTAGTAAATGCAAGACTATTGATAAACTCCAGCATAACACTGTATGACAACGCTTCAGATGACTGTTCTAGAGCCTACAGCAAATCAATCTGTCACATTCTGGAGTGCATTATGGGTCTAAAGAAAAATATTAATGATAAATGATCTTAAATAAAACAAATACATTTATAGAGATGGTATACAAGTATATAACTTTACTCATATGGGAAACGGAGGCCACGTGAACGGTTTGTGAGCACAATTAAATGCACACAGCATCCCATATCATCTGATAATTGTAAGAAATAAGTCCAAAAGGCAGCTGACTGTGTAAAGCCACATAAAACAAAACAAAAATACGATGAATATGCCGAGATCAGTGGCTAATCTGCCGGATTCAGCTGAGGTGAAGTGACGGCGACCAGCGAGACCTAGCTGTCACTCAAGAGGCCACGCCCTTAATTATGCAAACTTAATATAACCTAATATAAAGGAAATGGATGAGTTATAAAAAAATTCACCCCCCTCACAGTTGTCATGGAGGGTAATAATAGCTATATGAACCAAAATCGTTCTTTGTACCAGGCTGTAAACACCTTTTTTTCTGCTGTAAAGTTGGCCATTCTAGCAGAGGGCTCAATTGCACTTTGCTCTATTATGGAGCCAGGACTAGCGGAATTTTGATGAATTGCAGTTTCAGTTACTTCCGTATTGGCCTCCCGAGGGAGAGCGGGAGGTTGCCGCTTGGTTCAGACCTACAACAATTCACCTACCACCAATTATGGGTGTAACTACCATGAAAACATTAAGAAATGTATTGAAAGAGGCCATTAATTATTATTACCCATAATATTTACACATCAATATTGCCAGCATCTGTTAAATATCACTATAAAAAAACATTCTGTCTATAATATATTATGTATTACATGTTTTCTTAAGGTGCCATGGTGGCTCAGAGGTTAGCACTGTCACCTCAAAGCAAGAAGGTCGCTGGTTCGAGTCCCAGCTGGACCAGTTGGCATTTCTGTATGGAGTTTGCATGTTCTCCCTGTGTTGGTGTGCTCCGATTTCCCACGCAGTCCAAACACATGCGCTACAGGGGAATTAAATAAATTGGCCGTGGCGTATGAGTGTGTGTGAATGAGTGTGTATGGGTGTTTCCCAGTAGTGGGTTGCAGCTGGAAGGACATCTGCTGTGTAAAACGTACGCTGGATAAGTTGGTGGTTCATTCCGCGTGTGGGGGCCCCTGATAAATAAAGGGACTAAGCTGAATGAAAATAATTGAATGAATGTTGTCTTAATTTTAATTTTTCTTTAGGAAAAAAATAGCTTTCTCTAAGAAAAAGCACAGTAAACACTGGTTATTCGAAATGTAATTAAATTAAATTTGATCAAATTAATCTGTGTAAAAACAATCCTTGAATGAGATGTGAGGATTTGAGGAGAAAACAAAAGATTCTTGATGCACTCCAATGAATTATTCATAGGGTATATGATAAATAACACAGAGAGAGCAGGCCACAGATGCACACGCAGGTTTTTCTTTTCATTTATGTGCAGCAGAATACAAGACGAATTAGGAAAAGGACTGAAAAGAGCTCCTTTAAGTATATTCTTATTTTTAAAACGTTATTAACTTCCAACCGTAACATTGTTCGAAACTAGCACATAAAGATAAATACAAAGCTCGATCAATCAGACTGACAGATTATTTGTAGCGCAGCCTCATAATTTGAACTGATCTGTTTCAGTCTTTTCAAAAGAGAGCTTCTCTAAAATCTGAAGTTCATCCCATAATTGCGAACGTAATAGGAAAAGGTGGATAGCTGACATGATTAAAGCGTTTTCAATCACTCCTCTAAAGCCTTATTTCTACTCTTCACTTCCTGTCACCTCTTCACTTCAATTAGTTTTCTTCTATTTTCCATGAATTCTGCTTTCATAAGCACCGTGACAGTGGTATAGGCACTACAGGAACGACTGGAATTTAAAACACATGCTCTCATTCACTCGAAGAAACAAGATGTTTGCTGCTTGCTCAAACTACGAGCTGAATCAACACGATTCTTGAGGTTGTTTTGGTCTTGACCACAAGCAAAGAAACGAATTTGGCTAACATGAACATGAAACCAAGGCTGACCTTATTAGTAACATGAGTATGACGTCAGTGAAATGATTGCAATTATTATAATTATAATTATCGCAACACTTGATGAATTGTCCAGGGAGTGGCAGTGAGTTCATCCAGCTGTTTTATTGAAAACAGATTAGTTTAAAATGGGTTAATGTATGCACAGCCCCAGATCAAAAAAATACAATGTCGAGTGGAATCAGTTGTCCTTAAGCGTTTTGATTAAAAATCCCTCATTGTCTAAGTCAATCTTCAAAGAAACCAGCCCAAAGCACAGGACGTCAACATGACGTCAGATTGACGTTGTACCCCGACGCCATTTTGATAGGAAATGAAAATCAGGTTGACGTCAGAACCCAACATCAGGCCGACGTCAAGACATTGGACAGACATTGCACTTTGGTTACTTTCCAACGCAACCTAAAAACTCCAAAAATCATTGTCCAATCATGTTACAGCTTGACATTGTGTGGACGTTACCACTCTAACGAACAAATGTCAGTATTTGACGCCAATATGACGTTGGTTTAAGTTGTTGGCTCGACATTGAATTTTGGTCACTTTCCAACATAACCTAAAATCAACAAAATATCAACGTCATTTCACGTCATTATTGGACGTCAAAATAACGTCCTTAGATGCTGGCGACCTAAATCTAATCTTATGATGTTATGTGTCTGCTCAGAGGGGTCTCAGTATAATATTATAAATAAGATTATTGTAATATCAATATTTCTATACCTTTCGCACTTGTTTGTTATTTTTCGGATAATAAATTAGGGTTGTCAATAATTAAAGGGTTACAATAATTATAAGTATAAAACATACGAATATATATAAGATTGACCCATTTTATGTGATTGATTTATAGAATAAGGTTCATTCATTCATTTTCCTTCAGCTTAGTCCTTTACTTATCAGAACATGCAAACTCCACATAGAAATGCCAACTGGCCCAGCCGGGACTCGAACCAGTGACCTTCTTGCTGTAAAGCAACAGTGCTAACCACTGAGCCACCGTGCTGGATAGAATAAGGTTCATTCATTCATTTTTCTTCGGCTTAGTCCTTTATTTATCAGGGGTTGCCACAGTGGATTGAACCGCCAACTATTCCAGCATGTTTTACACAGCTGCAACCCATCACTGGGAAACACCCATACACACTCATTCACACACTCATACACTACGGCCAATTTAGATCACCCAATTCCCCTATAGCGCATGTGTTTGGACTGTGGGGGAAACCGAAGCACCCGGACTGTTCTGTTACAGTCTAAATAGCAACGCGACAACAATGCGCCTTTATAGACCAGCACACCCATGAGTCCACAAAGTGGCGCAAATTGATTTGCTATTTAAACAACGTGGTGCACAATACATGAAAATGACAGTTGCGCTGGTCTGAAAATAGCAACAAATCGCACCAAACACATCTTGCGCTTTATTGCACAGGGTGTATGGTAGGACCCCATGTGTTTACAGTTAAAAGGAGAATGAATGCTAACAGAATTACAAAAACAGTCCATCAAAGATATCTATTTGTTTTTACCCACATGTGACTCTCATTCAGACCGCCGCAGTTATGTCAGTGTATTGACTGCCATAAAAATAAAAACTCGCCATCTAGTCTATTCGATACAAAAGAGAACGAACGACAACAGCAGTGCAGTTTAGGCCCCATAAAACACAAGCAGGTCTTACCTCCGGGTCTGGTATCTGTGCCGCCGCGTTAAAGAAATGATGTGAGATCAACACCGCCGTTACGCTCATCAGTAAAGGGACCAGGGATGGCGGCTGATTCCCAGGCCCCTCCATCGCCATTTTCCCTCTTCTTCTCCCACGTCTCATCCCTCCCCTTCCTTCAGCCTGGACAAAACAAAACTGCGCAGGACCACAATAGTGCAGGTGATTGATAGCCTTTGGGAAAAAACGGCCACCTCCCTCTACATTAATGCTTTTTTGCGTCTCCTAATGCTACTCTGAGAACGCCAGGCACTGGACTGAAGGCCATTAATTAATTAATAGCCCCGGTGTGGTTTACAGGCTTGTCGCCGGAGCACACAGAGGTTACGAGAGCTGCTGGGGGAAGGGACTTACACACATACACACACAGAGTTGTGTAGGGCTCAGTGTTGTGATCACGTGTTCATGTATTTGTGTGATGTTTGTAATGTGATATGCCTTGCCGAAGGGTCTGCAACAGGTTTTAAGGTAAACTGTAAAAAAGACTTGTCCCGACACAAATCTAGTCAGTTAACATAATCATTTAAGTGGATTGAACATAAAACAATTAAGTTGGCCCCAAAAAACCTCAGGAATTGTGTTTTTTCAACTCAATTTCTAAATAAGTAGTTTCAACAAGCTGCACAAATCATTTTATGAGTGTAACACTATTGTTTAGCTGTCCTCAACTGATATGTGTTACACTTTATTATTATTATTTATCAGGAGTTGCCACAGCGGAATGAACCGCCAACTTATCCAGCATTTGTTTTACTGTTTTACACAGCGGATGTCCTTCCAGCCGCAACTCAGCACTGGGAAACACCCATACACACTCATTCTCACACACACAAACACACACACACTACAGCCAATTTAGTTCATCAATTCCCCTATAGCGCATGTGTTTGGACTGTGCAACCGGAGCACCCGGAGGAAACCCACGCCAACACGGGGAGAACATGCAAACTCCACGCAGAAACGCCAACTGGCTCGAACCAGCAACCTTCTTGTTGTGAGGCAACAGTGCTAACCACTGAGCCACCGTGCTGCCCAAGCAGCAAAAGTGTTTTTTTTGAGTGTATTTTGTTCACGTGTTGATGTTTTTGTCTGATGTTTATACGATCCACCCTAAACACTGTTGTTTAGCTATGCACGGAGATGAGGAGAATTTACCAAATGTCTTGTGTAAAATTCTGATTTTCCTGTTTTTAATCATCTAATAAAAAAAATCACCTATATTTACTTGGTCAAAGGTGAAAGGGATTTTCAAACATCAATATTACATTGTTATTATTATTATTATTATTATTATTAATAATATTATTATTATTATTATGAATCATAATTGTTATGAAGTTATTATTATTACATTTATTTTTACTGTTTTTATTTAAAAGAACTAAGTATAAGTATACACGTAACATTTACTTAGAATGTTTACATTCACAAAAAATAAACAAATGGATAAAAAAATATTAATAGATAAATTATAATAGTAAAAAATAATAGTGACAGCTTAAAAAAAGATAATACATTACATACTGTAAACAAGAAAAGTAGATAAATAAATAAATTCCAGCATTAGACCAGCACCAGGAACCCAGTATTTCTTAACAGTGTGTGTGTGTGTGTGTGACAGGTGTTATAGAGCGGCTCCTAAATTAAGAGGAATCAAGAGGCAAGTTTTCTTGTTGGATTTATTTATTTTTATTTACATTCTTAAATATAATTTACTCACCTTATTTATCACCTTAAATAAATAAATAAATAAATAAACATCCAGATTACTTTGCAGGAATATTCAGTTTTTTTTATTATTATTATTTAAATAGTTAATAATTTGCACATTCATCCATTCATTTTCCTTTGGCTTAATTCCTTATTTATCAGGAGTCGCCACAGTGGAATGAACTGCCAACTATTCCAGCTTATGTTTTTATACAGCAGATGACCTTCCAGCCACAACCTAGTACTGGGAAACACCCATACACTACGGCCAATTTAGTTCATCAGTTCCCCTATAGCGTATGTGTTTGGACTGTGGGGGAAACCGGAGCACCCGGAGGAAAACCACACCAACACGTGTAGAACATGCAAACTCCACACAGAAATGCCAACTGACCAAGCCTGGACACAAACCAGTGACCTTCTTGCTGTAAGGCAACAGTGCTAACCACAGAGCCATCATGCTGCCCAATTTACTCACATTTTAAGTGTAAAAAATAAAAAGGTCAGATTATGTTGCAGGCATATTCACAAAGTTTATTTACCCAAATAGTTAATAATTATTAGCTATTTATTGACACATTATTACAAAAGGCACACAGTTACATTTTCAAGCTCTTCATGCAAAATAAAGCTTTTTTAAAACCTTGACAACACTAGATAAAAAATCCCAGCATGTTCAAGGATTTCCAACACCTTGTGATGCAAAGCACATGAATGCGAGTCCCATGAAACATGAGTCACGGCTACTGATAAAGAGCTCAAAGACTCAACTTAAATTGATATGGTTGCTTCAGAAAACTCATCTTTATCTCACATTTGCTTTGTTTAACACTATCAGTTAGGCTTGGGGAGGTTTTATTAATATTCCCAAACATGACAGAGCCTTCATTTTTTTAGCGCCATTTAACAGACGTTTGATTTCCAATCTGCCATGATAGATACAAAGAAACGTGTCATAAAATGTTGCCACATTAACATTCATTGCACTTTGAAAGCGCTGAGAGACGTTCAATAAGCAGTGCAATGTCGTTTTAGAGAAATGTCACATGCACAATTTCCCAATGACCTCTTCACTCTTATTTTCTTAGACTGAAAGACCCTGAAGAATTCCTCGACCGTCTACTGAGAATCACCACATCTGAACTCATTCTGCTTGCCACGCAAAGAAATCTCCAATGAAACCTGATCATAGTAATGATACTATAAATAGCTCTAAATCTCTGTAATTCACTAGCTTAATATATTAGGCATGCAGAGTCTTTTAAAGTATTTAAAGTATCCCTGAACACACAGTTTTTTATTAAGAAAAAATGTTAGAGGAAATACTGTGGAAAAACAGTATGTATATATATATTCATTAATTTTCTTTTCAGCTTAATCCCTTTATTAATCTGGGGTCACCACAGCGGAATGAACCACCAACTCATCCAGCATTTATTTTACGCAGCGGATGCCCTTCCAGCCGCAACCCATCACTGGGAAACACATACACACATACAATACAGACAATTTAGCCTACCCAATTCACCTGTATCGCATGTCTTTGGACTGTGGGGGAAACCGGAGCACCAGGAGGAAACCCACGCGAACGCAGGGAGAACATGCAAACTCCACACAGAAACGCCGACTGAGCTGAGGCGTGAACCAGCGACCCAGTGACCTTCTTGCTGTGAGGCAACTGCGCCACTGCTTCGCCCCTATATATATATTCCTCCATGGCATAGATTCAACATAGATTGACATGATAGCATCACAGTTGCTGCAGATTTGTCGGCTGCACATCCATGATGCCAATCTCCCGTTTCACACATCCCAAAGGTGCTCTATTGGATTGAGCTCTGGTGACTGTGCAGGCCAATTTAGGACAGTGAACTCATTGTCATGTTTAAGAAACCAGTCTGAGATGATTCACGCTTTATGACATGGTGTGTTATCCTGCTGGAAGTAGCCATCAGAAGATGGAGACACTGTGGTCATAAAGGGATGGACATGGTCAGCAGTAATACTCAGGTAGGCTGTGGCGTTGACACCATGCTCAATTGGTACTAATGGACCCAAAGTGTGCCAAGAAAATATCCCCCACACCATTACACCACCACCACCAGCCTGAACTGTTGATACAAGGTAGGATGGATCCATGCTTTCATGTTGTTGAGGCCAAATTCTGACCCGACCATCCGAATGTGGCAGCAGAAATGGAGCCTCATCAGACCAGGCAACGTTTCTCCAATCTTCTATTGTCCAGTTTTGGTGAGCCTGTGTGAATTGTAGCCTCAGTTTCCTGTTCTTAGCTGACAGGAGCGGCACCCGGTGTGGTCTTCTGCTGCTGTAGCCCATCCGCCTCAAGGTTGGACGTGTTGTGTGTTCAGAGATGCTCTTCTGCAGACCTCGGTTGTAACGAGTGCTTATTTGAGTTACTGTTACCTTTCTATCAGCTGGAACCAGTCTGGCCATTCTCCTCTGACCTCTGGCATCAACAAGGCATTTGCGTCCACAGAACTGCCGCTCACTGGATATTTCCTCTTTGTCGGACCATTCTCTGTAAACCCTAGAGATGGTTGTGCGTGAAAATCCCAGTAGATCAGCAGTTTCAGAAATACTCAGACCAGCCCGTCTGGCACCAACAATCATGCCACGTTCGATGTATAGAATACATAAATTTCACCGTTCTTATTTAGATGTTTTACTCATATATTCAGATAGCACAAGTAAAAATTTTCTTTCACGTGGCGCTTCATAAAAAACTCCTCCAGTTATCCTTGTAAGTGTTAATGTGGAGCCCTGCTATCTAAAACTCAACCTGCTGAATCAGCTGGTGTGAGTGACTGAAATCCACTGGCATTTGGCAGGTCAGCGGGTGTTAATGTCAAGCCCTGAAGTTGATCTGTACTCATGCTTCAGCATAAGGTTGTCATTGAAATATGCAAATAAAGCGTAATAACTGCTGAAGGGCCTGAAACCACCCCACTGGCAAAGACTTGGCATTAATCCTTAACAGAAAACAGAAATTGGGGTGAAAAAAATACAGGGGGGCTAATAATTCAGGAGAATTAACAATTCTGACTTCAACTGTACATATAAAGTTATAGCAATACCAGTAAATGTTGATTTTGTGAGGAAATTTTTTAGTCCCCATGAGGAAAATGACTCAAATCAGACAGAATGAAGTATTTTGACAATGTAAAAATGCAGATTGTATCTCGTGAGGGTTGGGTTTAGGGGTAGGGGGAGAGAATATACAGTCTGTACAGTATAAACATCATTACGTCTATAAGAAGTCCCCATAAAGATAGCTGTACAAGTGTGTTTGTGTCTTGAATATATTATTTTAAATGCACACCCTCACAGAACAAATATATCAGAGTAAACATTCATAACAAATGAATTTAGGAACATGACCAGAGAGGAGTTTTCATGAATATCACTGCATATGCAAATTTGACATTCGTTTTTCGTTCAAATGAGTAATGAATGTGTGTATGTGATGTGCATTTTGAGCACAATATTGTCAGCGTTGATTGTGCTACCCCTATTTCGTTGGCACAATCGTTCAAAACAAAAATCACAGCAGAACAGTTGTGTATTCATGAGCAAAAGACATTAGTTAGTTACTAATTCAGCATTTCTGAACGAATTGTGTGAATTCTAAGATTGATTCATGAAGAAATGTACTTCCTTTACTCTTGAATTAATCAGCTGTTAAAGGTTATTGCACACTGAATCTGAAATGTTTGTCTAAAATATTCGCATGTAAAAAAAACAAGTTTAATTTCGAAGGTTGTGTCAATCGTATTGGCACATTGGGCTTTATTTTAATGATCTAGGCGCAAAGTCTAAAGCTCATGGTGCAAAAGCATTAAGGACGTGTCTGAATCTACTTTTGCTACGCTCTGTGTACGCTCTGCGCTGCGGCGCATGGTCTAACAGGGTTGAGCTTATTTTCTTAATGAGCTCTGGGTGTGTTTTGAGCATAACATGCATTAAACCAATCAGAGTCTCATCTCCTATTCCCTTTAAGAGTCAGTTGCATCGCGCCATGGTGCATTTACTATTTACATGGCGGACTTTGTAAGTGTAAAAACTGAACGCTTCACTAGAGAGAAAACAGTTAAACAGCATCTACAGCACAAGGATAATGAGCCTCCTCCATTCAGCCTCTTTACTTTCTCTTTACTTTACTTTTCCTCTTTACTTTACTCCTTTACTTTAGTGGAGTAAGGAAACGGTGGAGACTCACTCCACTGAACACATCCATTAGCCGACATATTTAATTTAATTTGTTAAGCTCAAAGATTTGTGTCAAAACTATTTCTAAATTCAGTTCTAATCTCCAGCAAATGAATAAATGAACAATAATAACGAAGTGTGGTCAAAACACTGAGTCATATCCAAACACACGTCCTGTTCTTATGCCCCATATGGTGATGCAGACATCTAAAACCCCAGAGGTGGACAAATCTAAACTTAACCTTAACACACCTCCTTTTCAAACCAGCACACCAATGAAACCACAAAATGGCACAAATGGATTTGCTATTTAAACAACATGGCACAAAACGTGAAAATTAGGGATGCGCTGATCTGAAAATAGCAACAAATCACGCCAAACACGTCTTGCACCTGACTGTGCCTGGTGTATCATAGGGCCCGTTGCCCTCAAAACTTTCATCCGTCATTCAAAATGTGCAATATGCAAGGTTTGTGTACACACCAGATCTTCCAGATATGAATACCAAACAAAAGGCATATTAAAACTTCAGACTTCAGCGCTCAAAGTCCTTAAGTCTTCCTGGTCCTACAGGCATTTACTCACCTAATTTAAAAACTATCACTGCGTTGAATTACTTTATAAATATTTAAAAAATACACATTTAAAACTTTAAAGTCATTATATTATTTGTAATTTAAGCAATGAAATTCATCCTTTTCCACTCAGTTTTCAGCGGCTTCCATTTCCAAAACTATGGATTGCATTTATACTTACTTAATTAGACTTCTAACAACCTTTTGGTGCTGTAGTGTTTGATTTTTTTAACCAATATGTCAAAATTATTAAAGCATTTGGCCTATTTAAAAGCTCTCAGTTGTTTTTGTTGTAGTGGCCATTAGAATTCACACAAAACAAATAAAATATCTATATTATGCTCTAGAAACCATATAATAGAGCAAATTAAGGACATTTAGGTCATTTTCCTTACAAAAAAAAACAAGCTACTGTCAATATCACACAATCATGTTCCTTCCCAGAATTCAAAGGAAAGCCTTTGTTTCATTTGCAAGGAATGAAGTTCTCATTTGAAGTTCTCAGCATGAAATCTACTGACACTCTGTCAGAGATGTACTGCTGTAACCGCTGCAAAGAGTGGACATATATGACCAAATATTACAGTTAAAAGAGGATAAAAACAGTAGGACTCTCTTCATCTGATCTTTGTGTACTCAGTTGTACTTTCATGATTATCATGAAATTAAATCATGTTTTGGAAGCAAAAATGACAATATTTTCAGAACTATCAAGTGTACTAATAATTTTAACCATTACTAATAAGGTTTGGAACCGATATGCCTCTATATAAGCAAAGAAAACAACAACGTAGATTTTATAACATTTAGCAGTCAACTTAATCATATAAAAGGGCAGTGAAAATACTGAGTGGCTAGTCATTTTAAAAACACTATCTACAGTAACAGTATATATATATATATATATATATATATATATATATATATATATATATATATATATATATATATATATATATATATATATATATATTAATTCATTTTCTTTCAGCTTAGTCCCTTATTTATCAGGGGTCGCCACAGCGGAATGAATCGCCAACTTATCCAGCATATGTTTTAGACAGCGGATGTCCTTCCAGCTGCAACACAGTACTACGAAACACCCATACACACTCATACACTACGGCCAATTTAGTTCATCAATTCCCCTATAGCGCATGTGTTTGGACAGTGGGGGAAACCGATAGTGCTAACCACTGAGCCACCATACACTGTATATGTACTATAAATATAATGCTGTATAATATGTCACAAATACATTATATTTATATTTATAGATATCATGCTTGATGTGAATGGGCCTTTATGCTTACAGAATCCCATTTGTGTGTGTAAAGAACTGCTCCTACCTAGTGACAGATAGGACTGAAACAGGTCTCCAGAGAAATAACACTCCCATCTGAGACCAGCAGAAACAAGCAGCACTCCGTCAATCATGTGAGACTGGCTGCATGTCAAATAATGGAGGACGGAGGAGAGATTGAAGCTGCCTTTAGGTGGTTTTGTTATAGGTGGTTTGTTATGCTTATTCTTGGGGTCAATCAAGTGTTAAATCTTGACTATCAACAAATACTTTCCCCAAAGTGTGTCTAGAGGAATACCATCCTGGGGTTTTCTGACATGCTATATTCACCAGGCAGATGATAAAAGTTGCATCACAAATTTTACAGACTCAAGCCATATTTAGATACAAGATATAACTGAGCTGGAAAGCAACCACACAGACAACCAAAACAGAAATATGCCACTGAACATGAAGTATTGTTAAATACATGTACCAAAAGCCCAAATATAATACCAATACTAATAATATAATATGATAAAAATACCATTCATAAATTCAAAACATGATTCGTAAACACACAAATCCAATTCGTAAATTTAAAACTCGATTCGTAAACACACAAATCCAATTCGTAAATTTAAAACATCATTAGTAAATACACAAATCTAATTCATAAATTCAAAACACGATTCGTAAATACACAAATCCAATTCGTAAATTCAAAACACGATTCGTAAATACACAAATCCAATTCGTAAATTCAAAACATTTTTAGTAAATACACAAATCCAGTTCGTAAACTCAAAACACGATTCGTAAATACACAAATCCAATTCGTAAATTCAAAACATCATTAGTAAATACACAAATCCAATTCGTAAATTCAAAACACGATTCGTAAATACACAAATCCAATTCGTAAATTCAAAACACGATTCGTAAATACACAAATGCAATTCGTAAATTCAAAACACGATTCGTAAATACACAAATCCAACTCGTAAATTCAAAACACGATTCGTAAATACACAAATCCAATTCGTAAATTCAAAACACGATTCGTAAATACACAAATCTAATTCGTAAATTCAAAACACGATTCGTAAATACACAAATCTAATTCGTAAATTCAAAACACGATTCGTAAATACACAAATCCAGTTCATCAATTCAAAACACGATTCGTAAATACACAAATCTAATTTATAAATTAAAAACTCGATTCATAAATACACAAATCCAATTCAGAAATTTAAAACATCATTCGTAAATGCACAAATCCGATTGGTAAATTCAAAACACGATTCATAAATACACACATCCAGCTCAAAAATTCAAAACACGATTCATAATATACAAAAATCCAATTCAATTGGCAAAAATATTTATGATTTTTACTTGTGAATTTACAAATTGTGTGTTGTATTTATGAAATGTGTTTTGAATTTACGAATTGGAATTTGTAAGTGTGAGTTGTGCTGCGCATGTTTGAATAGTATCTTGTAAATGTATTATTTTGAGACTGATTTAACTCCATACGTTCAGGCTTATAGCCTCTGTCTTTCATGCGTTATGTTATTATGAAATAATAACTTCACATGAATTACTGAGCTGACGACATATGCGCTACTTCTGCACTAAAATATCTGTTATTGTTACATTCTTAGTAGTACTTGCAGTGATCAACGCATTTATTTAGCAGTAAAATCAGCCCGGGTGCTAATGTAGCGTTATTAATGAAATGAAAGTGTTGACGGTTCCTTTGTTTTGCATTATAATTAGTCATTGATAATGTTGCACAGTTTTTGCGACGCATTATGAGCTGTCAAACAGCATGTGTATACATTTCCTGTAAATAAATAGCAAATTGTGGCATGTTTCAAAACATTTGCGTCTTATTTTTTATTGATGACATCACCAGCGACTAGTCAGCTCGACTTTGTTAACTTGAAAGTCGACTTCCAAAAATCTAAAGTCGTTCAACACCTAGTGCTAATATCACTAAAAAATGTAATTAATAAAGTTGAAATAAAGTTAATTTAATTGTTTTTACCAAATTTAGGTGGATTGAACATAAAACAATTAATTTGCTAAAAAGCTGAGTTGATTCAGCTCATTTTAAATAAGTCGTTAGTAGTTTTTTTGAGCGAATTTACCCTTTAACTGTTTTCATATGAAGAAAAGATGCTTGTTTTGGGAAAGCGTTTGCCTGATGACCTTAAACCAGCATGCATGTCTCCTTAAGATTACTTGTTCTCAAAACTCTCAGTCTGGTCGATATGCATGTCCCAAATCCAATAACCCATTTTTTTGTGTGTGTGCACAATCCTATGCTCTGATGTAATATCTGATGGAGATAGAATCATTAATTCAGAAGAGGCACAGCATTCATATCTAATTCCAGACTTTTCATAACAGCGGTGCAGGTTGGGTTATTAGTACCCATCACGTAATCCGCAGATCTTAACATTAGCATGACATTTGGCTGTGTTTATTCATTATCTTCTCAAAGGGAGTGGAAAAAACCTTGTCAGTCAAGCTGTGGAGATGTATAGGCTGTAACCAATGTATTCTTACCACATCCTCGCACCAGCGTGAACACGCTCTAAGAAGATCACAGCCCACAAATGTCAGATCCCCTGAAAGCAGGATGGAAAATCCAAAAGTAAAGAACAGGTCTTGAATAACACACACAATCAATACTTTTGAATGAGGTGATATAGCGATTGCACATCAGATACTGAAGTACTGTACGATTGTACATCAGATACTAAAGGATGCTTTAATAAGGTCTTGTGCAGTGTTGACGATTAATTTATCATATTTCTGATTGATGACAGGGCGTCACGGTGGCGCAGTGTGTAGCACAATCGCCTCACAGCAAGAAGCTTGCTGGTTTGAGCCCCTGCTGGTCAGTTGGCATTTCTGTGTGGAGTTTGCATGTTCTCCCTCTGGGTGCTCCAGTTTCCCCCGCAGTCCTAAGACATGCGCTATAGGGGAATTGGGTAAGCTAAATTATACATAGTGAATGAGTGTGAATAGGAGTGTATGGGTGTTTCCCAGTGATGGGTTGTGGCTGCAAGGGCATCCGCTGTGTAAAACATATGCTGGATAAGTTGGCGGTTCATTCCACTGACTAATTAAAAGGACTAAGCCGAAAAGAAAATGAATGAATGAACCCACTTAGCAAAATTTCTCTGGCCCAGATCTGGCCCACACAATCAGCTTTTGCTTGGCCCACATGCCGCATTGAATTACAGTACATGATTGGACCAAGTCTGGCTTTCACACAAGGGCCAAACATGGACTATATCTGGGCCAAGTGTCAGCCAAGTTAATAACCCATAACAGGGACTGAACTGGGCCATATATGTTGGTGTCACGACTACAATGAATTTAATTAACCCACAAAGCATTTTGCTTTAGGCACTTCATAGCCGTGCTTTTTCTCGAAGCCACCTGATTGGTAGAATATTTTCTTTACTCAAAAATAATTTCAATGTATTTTTAATGTGGGTCAAGATAGGTGAAACTTATGAATGTGGCCCACATATACGTTTTTAACATCTGGGCCAAATACTATATTTGATACCTGGCCCAAGACTTGAGTGCTGCCTAAGACAATGCCACCTCTGCCTAACCCAGG
The DNA here is from genome assembly GCF_903798145.1 of Danio aesculapii. Lineage (NCBI taxonomy): Eukaryota > Metazoa > Chordata > Actinopteri > Cypriniformes > Danionidae > Danio > Danio aesculapii. Next base: position 2,323,616 of record NC_079436.1, on the reverse strand, counting down.
CCATGTTTGGCCCACATGCTGTATGCCAGTGCCGGATGAATGCCTGCTGTGCTAGCTTTATGCCAAATCTGGGCCAGAATTCTGGGAATGATTAATGACCTTTTTTACCAACAAAAACTAAATAAAAATCAGTTTAAACAACAAATTTTTGTCTATGAATATAGTTAAAAAAAAAAAAAAAGTTTGTAGAGGGATTGTTTGATAAAAGATCACGTCAAAACAATTGTCCTCGCTCCTCGCTGTAGCCTATACTGATCTACTTAGCAAGACATAAGTAGGGCCAGATGGAATCTGCAGACGTTTTTTGCTATTTCTGCCAAGAATTTTGGTAAAAATTTTGGTAAAAAATCGTAACTAAAACCTTAATATGTGAAATAAAAAATAATATCTTTTTAACTTATCTAATTTTTATAACGCAAATCCAATTAGATTCACTTTATTTGGTAAACGAAGCAACTCTCTCATATAATATCTCTACTAAAAGACAGAAAATATACAAACTGCATTGTACATAAAACAGATGAACATTTTCATATTAGTCAATTAGTAATTAATTAAAATACTGAATAAATATAGATTTACACACATTTACTCACGTAAATAAACAGAATTAATGATGGGCTAAAAATCTGCGGGAAATCTGCGAAATTCTGTGTTGGTTCCGTGTGGGCCTACACATAAGCAATCCTTTTCTGCATACCTGAAGAAATCTCCAAAAATGTCAAAATATGGGAGAAGAAAAACTAAGAGCGGGTGTAAATAAATCCGAAGCACACTTAAAGCGCACTTCTGGGACATTGTTTGTCTTATTACTGTCTGTCATGTGTTCTGATCACAATGAGAGTGATCTTCACCCTTACAGACGATTTGCTTATAGTTTTAATATTACTACAAAAATGTAACTGTAATAATGCTGGGTTCCACACAATTCCTTCATGTTGTCCTAACACAAATCAATTAAGTTAACATTAGTATTTTTTTACAAAATAGGGTTTGCATGTTCTTCCCATGTTGGCGTGGGTTTCCTCCAGGTGATCCGGTTTCCCCCATAGTCCAAACATATGCAGGGCTCGACAATAAGGACTGCCCAATAGCCTGGGGCCAGCGTACGAGACAATCAGGACAGTAGACAGCATCATTACTGGCCCGATTGGGGTTGGCAAAACTAAAGTTAAAATGATCTTATTTCGACTAAGCATATGAAGCAGAAAGGAGGCATGATGAGTCTGGGTGATAAGACTAAATAAAGTTCTCTATGAGTTGGGTCTAAGACAATAGATAGTTCTATAAAACATAACATATCTTTATTTGTATACTATAGAATGAAGAAGAGATTCAGTTGTGGTAGAGAGAACGCATGGTTCCTTGGAGCTACTTCAAACTGTTTGTATTGTGAAGTCCTATTTGGGAAACCTTGCGTTTTAAGCTCAGCCTAAGGACTTCCTTATTGTCCAGATAACTGAACGTTTGGAAAATGTATTGGTATGCTGTCTGAATAAGATTTGACGTTTTGGATACCATCATTAGAAGGTTTCATTCCTCAATTATCTGCAAGTCGTTAAATCAACGCAAAAGTAGATCAACATATTTCAACACACTCAGTTTTTTCCACCGAATCAGTGACGTTTTTTTTTAATGATTAACTTTAGGAAAAGACCATCATCCATCAGCTATAATATTTTTGTTTTGTTTTGCTTTTTTGTTTTGATTTGTTTTTTGTTTTGTTTTGTTTTGTTTTGCTTTTTTGTTTTGATTTGTTTTTTGTTTTGTTTTGTTTTGTTTTGCTTTTTTTGTTTTTTTGTTTTGTTTTGTTTTGCTTTTTTTGTTTTGTTTTGCTTTTTTGTTTTGTTTTGTTTTGCTTGTTTTGTTTTTTGTTTCGTTTTGTTTTGTTTTGTTTTGTTTTGCTTTTTTGTTTTGTTTTGTTTTGATTTGTTTTTTGTTTTGTTTAGTTTTGTTTTGCTTTTTTTGTTTTTTTGTTTTGTTTTGTTTTGTTTTGTTTTGCTTTTTTTTGTTTTTTTTGTTTTGTTTTGTTTTGTTTTGCTTTTTTTGTTTTGTTTTGTTTTGCTTTTTTGTTTTGTTTTGTTTTGCTTGTTTTGTTTTTTGTTTCGTTTTGTTTTGTTTTGTTTTGTTTTGCTTTTTTGTTTTGTTTTGTTTTACTTGTTTTGTTTTTTTGTTTTGTTTTGCTTTTTTGTTTTGTTTTGCTTTTTTGTTTTGTTTTGTTTTGCTTGTTTTGTTTTATTTTGTTTTGTTTTGCTTTTTTGTTTTTTGTGTTTTTTTGTTTTTTTGCTTTTTTGTTTTGTTTTGCTTTTTTGTTTTGTTTTGCTTTTTTGTTTTGCTTTTTTGTTTTGTTTTGTTTTGTTTTGCTTTTTTGTTTTGTTTTGCTTTTTTGTTTTGTTTTGTTTTGTTTTGCTTTTTTTGTTTTTTTTGTTTTGTTTTGTTTTGTTTTGTTTTGCTTTTTTGTTTTGTTTTGCTTTTTTGTTTTGTTTTGTTTTGTTTTGTTTTGTTTTGTTTTGTTTTGTTTTGTTTTGTTTTGTTTTGTTTTGTTTTGTTTTGAGAGAAGTTTGAAAGATATTGGGGGTTTCTTAACTTTATTTTGGGTACATTATTCTTTAATTCAATTCATATTTTCCATCTAAGAAATAATATATATATATATATATATATATATATATATATATTATATATTATATATTACAAAAAAACTGGTCACTGATTCTGAGAAAAAAACCTTGAGTGCATTATAATATGTTGATCTACTTTTGCGTTGATTTAACAACTATATACACACTGAAAACCCTAATAAGTTGACTGAACTAAATTAATTGAGTAAACTCGTTGCCTCAATTTAATTGAGAAATGGAGTCTCATAAAACTTGCATATTTAAGTTTATTTAACTTGCCGGTTTTGTAGACTATACTTAAATTTTTCAGTTCACCAAACCTAGTACTTAGTTCAGTCAACTCATTAGGGTATTCAGTGTACAAATACTACTGTATGTTTTGTGGCTACTTGTTAACTATAACTAGGCCCACACGGAATCTGCGCGCGCAGAATTCCACAGATTTTTAGCCCAATAATTTACAAAATTCTGTGCAGAAATAGCCAAAAATATCTGCAGATTCCATCTGGCCCTAACTATAACTCACATTTGACATTGCAGATCCTGTGATGAGATTACAATATCGATGCTGAAATGATATATTGTGCAGCCTTAGTTTAACATATGAATGCCTGTAGATAACAGAAACCACTGGTGCTGTTTCAGCCGCACTGATCCAATCCAGTTTCATGCGGAGCCTTTATTTTTACAATCACCGTTTCGAGCCCAGTGTCAGCCTCACAGAGCAATCTTGAGATAAGTGTGTCATGGAAAAAGTCATGCGAGAGTGATGGGAAGCGAGTTTGGAGAGGGCAGACACGGATCCAGAACTGACCCTTTTCCTTTGAATGCTTTCATTAAAAGTAATTAAGCACAAAGAAAGAGCTGCGGCCGTGGGATTGTGGAAGAAAAAACGTCATATCTGCGTTAAAGTCGTGCATGAGCTGCCACCCAGAAGGCCTCTTATAAAAGCCGCTGCCAAACCGTAATACTGTGGTGCCACTGAGAGCACCAATCACAGCCTGCTGTGCCAGTTTCTCCTTAAAACACCAGCTACTTTCGCATGCTTTTAGGTCAGATTTATGCTATTATGGGATGCTGTTATTAACAGTGTACTGTTTTTGCAATTGTTTGCCCATGCATTTGAATGTTTTCCTATTAATTGCATGCAAACATGATTTAATGCGTAATGACAGGGGGGGTAAGGATACATCGAGGGATGTCATTCTGCAAGCTCATGTGCACTCTTAATGCGGCACATCATTTATTTTAATCCTAATTAAAGGATTCAGAGGATTTCTCTGGCTCCAATCTGACATGCACTGCCCTCTAGTGGATAAAATATCATACTATTGAAAAACTGGTAAATATATAGGAATAAATCTGAGATCTGATCTGCATGCATACACACAGATTACACAAAAAAATGAATAATTAGATTTACTAAATGTTTTTAAGGTAAGTGGTTGCAAAGAATTTACATGGGTTGAATTTAACTAACATTTTAAGTTTAATTTGTTTAATTTCAGCCAATATACATTGTTTGCAATCACTTAACTTAAAAAAATGCAGTAAATCCAATGAATATTTTTTTTAATGTAGGTCAAACACTCTAAAATGATCAGCAAAACTGTTCAAATCCACAATCTGGCTTGTAACGATGAGAAGTTTGTGTTGAGCGATATACTGCCACAGAAACTGTTGCAATAATCAATTATTATTGTCATCTTGAGATCATTTTATACCACCGATTATATAATTATATAACAGCATAAAAATACAAATAGCCGTAAACGCTTTAAGATATTTATCAGTCTTAAAGTTATTTAGATTCTATAATTTGATGTTAGTAAAGGTAAATGTCCTGTTATATACACTATTAAATATCCTATTAGGTAAATGTCCAATTATAAACATGGACAGCGGTGAGGTCGATGTCATTGTAAAATGGCTTTAACGTTATTTGTGAATTTATAAATATATATTGCAACGGCAAAAATGATTGAGGTCATCTCCAAGTATTGCACGAATAGTCAATATATTGATTATTGTGACAAGTCTATGAGTAGCATGTTGTACTTTAGCAAGTAAAAGACCATTTTATATCTCTTTGCTACAATGTAAAACGTAGAGTAACTTTATAGTAATAATAAAAATAAATAAAAATAGTAATATTCTAGAATATATATATATATATATATATATATATATATATATATATGAAGAGTATAGCAGCAAAAACCTCTAAGTGCCATCTGAAATTTTCTCCTAAAATTATACATTTTCTCAGGCTACTATGTAAAAGTTGAGTAATTTCCCTTTTATTTACGAATCGTGTTTTTAATTTAGGAATTAGATTTGTGCATTTATGAATCGTGTTTTTAATTTATGAATTAGATTTGTGAATTTATGAATCGTGTTTTTAATTTATGAATTAGATTTGTGCATTTATGAATCGTGTTTTTAATTTATGAATTAGATTTGTGCATTTATGAATCGTGTTTTTAATTTATGAATTAGATTTGTGCATTTATGAATCATGTTTTTAATTTATGAATTAGATTTGTGCATTTATGAATCATGTTTTTAATTTATGAATTAGATTTGTGCATTTATGAATCGTGTTTTGAATTTATGAATTAGATTTGTGCATTTATGAATCATGTTTTTAATTTATGAATTAGATTTGTGCATTTATGAATCGTGTTTTTAATTTATGAATTAGATTTGTGCATTTATGAATCATGTTTTTAATTTATGAATTAGATTTGTGCATTTACGAATTGTGTTTTTAATTTATGAATTAGATTTGTGCATTTATGAATCATGTTTTTAATTTATGAATTAGATTTGTGTATTTATGAATCGTGTTTTTAATTTATGAATTAGATTTGTGCATTTATGAATCGTGTTTTGAATTTATGAATTAGATTTGTGCATTTATGAATCGTGTTTTTAATTTATGAATTAGATTTGTGCATTTATGAATCGTGTTTTTAATTTATGAATTAGATTTGTGTATTTATGAATCGTGTTTTTAATTTATGAATTAGATTTGTGCATTTACGAATCGTGTTTTTAATTTATGAATTGGATTTGTGCATATTTGAATTGTGTTTAGAATTTTACGAATTGGATTTGCATAATTATGAATCATGTTTTAAATTTATGAATTGGATTTGCATATTTATGAATCATGTTTTAAATTTATGAATTGGATTTGCATATTTATTAATCATGTTTTAAATTTATGAATTGGATTTGCATATTTATGAATCTTGTTTTGAATTTACAAATTGGTTTTGCATATTTATGAATCATGTATTAAATGTATGAATTGGATTTGCATATTTATGAATCATGTTTTAAATTTATGAATTGGATTTGCATATTTATTAATCATGTTTTAAATTTATGAATTGGATTTGCATATTTATGAATCTTGTTTTGAACTTACAAATTTAATTTGCATATTTATGAATATTGTTTTGAATTTATGAATTGGATTTGCATATTTATGAATATTGTTTTTAATTTATGAATTGGATTTGCATATTTATGAATCTTGTTTTGAATTTACTAATTGAATTTGCATATTTATAAATCATGTTTTGAATTTACAAATTGAATTTGCATATTTATAAATCATGCTTTGAATTTATGAATTGGATTTGCATTTTTATGAATCGTGTTTTGAATTTATGAATAGGATTTGTACATTTCTAAATCGTGTTTTGAATATATGAATTAGATATTTACGAATCATGTATTGAATTTATGAATTGGATTTGTGCATTTTTAAATTGTGTTGTGAATTTATTAATTGGATTTGTGTATTTTTGAATTTACGAATTGGATATATGTATTAATAAATTGTGTTTTGAATTTACAAATTGGATTTGTGTATTAATAAATCGTGTTTTTAATTTACGAATTTGATTTTGGATATTTTTGAATCTTGTTTTGAATTTTGGATTGGATTTGAATATATATGTCATCAATCATATTTAACATTTTCTTTAAAATTTGTTTATATTTGAATTATGTTTTGAATATTTATGAATTGGATTTGCATATTTATGAATCGTGATTTTAATTTATAAATTTGATTTGCATATTTATGAATTGCGTTTTGAATTTACGGATTTGATTTGTGTATTTTGGAATTCATGAAATGGATTGGAGTATTTACGAATCCTGTTTTGAACTCACGAACTGGATTTTGTAAATGTGAAGTGTGTTGTGGATGATTGAATTATATTTTGTAAATGTATTATATTTGAGACTGATCTGGCTCCATAGTAATCACGGTGCAAATGAATGAGTGTATTCAAAGAAGTGATTTGCTCTCACCTCTTCTACAACGCCGTCAAAACTGGCACGGTCCACTTTAACCTCTGCCTGCACAGCGGGGACTTATTTACCCGAGTTCCTGGATGTAGTGGATGGTGTGGTGGAAGCACTGGGCCGGAACGAGGGAATACCTTGGAGGAGCAGCACAGAAAAAGGGCCCATTCAAAGCTGGAATGACAAATAGGTGAGTCTGTTTACGTACACGCTGTTGACACAAGTACGCATTTGGCTCGGTGGGTTATTGCTGGGTATTCGGGAATAAATCTAAACCTTTCACGGCTACTGGGGTCTCAGGAAACAATGCCAAATCTGTTTGGTTTAAAGCCACATGCAGTTGAAGTCAAAATTATTAGCCCTTCTGTCAGTTTTTTCAAATATTTCCCAAATTATGTTTAACAGATTCAGGAATTTTTCCACAGTATTTCCTATAATATTTTTTTCTTCTGGAGAAAGTCTTATTTGTTTTATTTAGGCTAGAATAAAAGCAGTTCTTAATATTTTCAAACCATTTAAGTTCAATATTATTAGCCCCCTTAAGCAATATTAGTTTTGGATTGTCTCCAGAACAAACCACTGTTATACAATGACTTGCCTAATTACTCTAACTTTACCCTAATTAACCTAGTTAAGCCTTTATATATAAAACATACAGGTTTTAATTTACCATTTATTTATATGTGGTATAAATTAATCTTTGCTGATGTTCATAATTTCTTGTCCTACATTTTCTTCCAGTGCTATAAAATATGTGGCATTTGCGCATGATCTCTGTAAATAGGCAAAGTGAAATATATTCAACCTTTACAAGAACATCATCAAGTGTTAGCAAACAAATCGACAACACGGCCTTTTCTTCCTCTGGAAACTGTGATGCATCATGATGTGTGATCTCTGATATGTCTGAATGTGAAGAGGGCTTTAATTAATTATAAAGTAAATGTTTAAACACCTCTGTGGTCAATATCAATTAAGTTAATCCTGATATTTATGTTCAAAGCAACTTGTTATGCTGCTTGATATCGAATAACATTGGTATTTTGGTACTATTGACGCTACATTTTGCTACTTTTCTCCTCTTCCGAATAATTATTAGCAATAATTCAGATTTTGCTGTTTAAAACAGCTTGTTGTGCTGCTTGATATCGAATAACGCCAATGGTATTGTGGTACTTTTGACGTTACATGGTGTTGGTACTATTCTCCTCATAATAATTAACATTCAGATATTGCTGTTTAAAACAACTTGATATGCTGCTTTATATTAAACAACGTTAATGGTATTTTGCTACTATGCTCCTCCTAATAATTAAAGTTACTATCGCACATTGACAGAAAAAAGCATGTGGGTCGGAATTAATTTGGCTTGGCTACATGGACAAAAACATGTCGGTCAATGATGATAGTTCAGCAAAAGTTTAGCAAAAAGGCGAGTTAATCTCGTTGAAATTGTGAAATCAATAAATAAAAATAACCGTGACTTACATCGCTTCGCCATCTTGTCGCCAGTACGCAGAATCCATCCAGAAAAGCGCGCGCACTCAACGAGAGACGTTCATCGATGACTAACCTAAAGGATTCTGATTGGCCGCCGATGTGTTCGTAATCTCAACAGACACACGTTATTGATTATAAAGTTCACAAACGTTAATGCATCTTAGTGTAATGCTGCACAATGACTCTAATAGTTTGCTAAATTGTGTAGAGACATGTTTTACTTCCTTATTTTAAATTCATGGGGTATTTTTGTTGGATTTGGTATAATTTATGCCCACAATCCCCTATTTTAGCTTCTGGTAAATATAGACCTACATAAGGGTCATGTTTGCATAAGCTGATTACACTCATTTTAAACATATAATGAAAATAAAATCACCTCTTATCATAAAATAGCAATAATCACCATCAAATAGCAAATGTGAAACCCTATTTGATGGATGGATGGATGGATATAGATAGATTGATTCAAGGGTTAGTTCACCAAAAATAACATTCTGTCATAAACAACTAACCTTATTGCAAAGCCATAAGATTCAAGATCATCTTAAAAATAAATTAAGATTAAAACACATCGTGTATATCAGTCACACATCTAGAATAATAAAATGACTAGAACCTGTTCATCGTGTTGCAATTGTATCATATGGATTAATTATGAATCAATTGAAATACTTTCACCTGAAATGCAATATTGAATAAGGGGTGAGGCTTTTTTTTTATATCAATGCTTCTAATGAAAAATAAACTGTACAGATTTTTACATTGACTTAAGTTAATATACATCATTATTACAAATGTATAATATATTTAGCTACACAATCAATATATTTTATCCATTATTTCACATTACCATAAAAGCATGTTAGTATGTTCAGCAGTACACTAATCATATTCTCAAGACAACAATAATTCAATTAAATTAATTACATATAAATACTTGAGTGGTGAGTGAGTGGGTCGAAAAAGCACTGTGATGTTCAACAATGCATTTAATATAAATTAAAAATATAGTACACTTAATTTTCATTCATACACGTGTGTGAAAGAATTATTCAGTTTATACTCGTATATTATTTACAGAGTCGATTATTTACTTCTTTTAAATGCAAGCAAAAACAAGACATAATCAAACCGAACGTTCCCTTTGAAGCACCATGCTTGAAACTCACGTTACACTTGTGTCTCTCACACTCAAAAAATAAAAGTGAACTACTTATTTAAACTGAGCTGAAACAACATATTTCTCAAGTGTTTTGGGGGGACAACTTAATTGTTTTATGTTCAATCCACTTAAAAGTATAAAAACTCAGTTGTCCCAACACAAATCGATTGTGTGGAAACCAGCTTTTTTTTTACAGTGAATACTATAGAAAATGATATGACAAAGAGTCATGACAGCAAATGTTTTTGTTACTTTAACTTGTTTTAATAGATTAATCAGGTTTCAACAAAGTAGTTTAGTTATATAAGCTTTGACTTGATATTTTTATTCAGCTTGAGTATTGTAATTTGAGATGACTAGAAAATTTTATCTGATTCAACTAAACAATTTAAGGCAGTAAGATTTGTTTACAGTGCGCACACACACACACACGTTGGTTTTGGTGGTTTATGAGGACTCTCCATAGGTATAATGTATATTACACTGTAAAAATGCATATTATATGGCTTTAACCTAATCCTACCCTGAAACGTGTCACAAATTTTAATGTCAAAAGACTATTTGAAGTGCTTTGAATTATGAGGACACAAGGCATGTACTCATATACACCACTGTAATAGGCCATACACAAGTCATTATACACTTTTTTTGTCCCTGTAAACCATCAAAACCAGTGCAAACACACACACTTCTTCGCCCTACCCCTAAACCCGAGCCTCACAGGAAACAATCTGCATTTTTACAATTTCAAAAATCATAATTCTGTGTGATTTATAAGCATGTTTACCCATGGAGACCTCCATTTCAGTCCCCACGGTGACACAAGTCCCCATGAGTCTGTGTGCAGTCAGGTTTTGGTCCCTACTGGGATATAAAAACAAGTACAAACACACACATGACTTGTTTCATGGCACTCCAGCTCTCTCTCTCTCTTCAATACATCTACCATTGTGAGGTCATGAGAGATGAAGGAAAGAGGATGTGTGTTTCAGCGCTACGCTCTTTTGTTGGAGAACCAATAATGAGATCCTGTCAGAATGTTTTTAAGAAATTATCTTTTATATTTTAACTCGTTTTCATAGATTAATCAGTTATATAAAGTTATATTAGTTATATAAGCTTTAACTTGATATTTTTATTCAGCTTGAGTATTGTAAGTTGAGATGATGAGAAAATTTCATCTGATTCAACTAAACAATTTAAGGCAGTAAGATTTGTTTACAGTGCACACTAACACACGTTGGTTTTGGTGGTTTATGAGGACTCTCCATAGGTATAATGTATATTACACTGTAAAAATGCATATTATATGGCTTTACCCTAATCCTACCCTGAAACGTGTCGCAAATTTTAATGTCAAAAGACTATTTGAAGTGAATTATGAGGACACAAGGCATGTCCTCATAAACACCACTGTAATAGGCCATACACAAGTCATTATACAAATTTTTGTCCCTGTAAACCATCAAAACCAGTACACACACACACACACTTCTTCACCCTACCCCTCGCTGAGCCTCACAGGAAACAATCTGAATTTTTACAATTTCAAAAAACATAATTCTGTGTGATTTATAAGCATGTTTACCCACGGGGACCTCCATTTTAGTCCCCATACAACTGTGTGAATTCAGGTTTAGCTCCCTACTGGAACTCTTTCTCTTCAATACATCTACCATTGTGAGGTCATGAGAGATGAAGGAAAGAGGATGTGTGTTTCAGCGCTACGCTCTTTTTTTGTTGGAGAACCAATAATGAGATCCTGTCAGAATGTTTTTAAGAAATTATCAAGGCAAACCAACATATTTTTTCTCTCTCTCGCCGCTTTTGGCACTCTAAAGTGGAAACAAACATCCCTGCCTCCATTTTCTGACGCACATTTGCTCATTAATATTTGATTTGTGTGCCTTGTGGTGCGAAACCAAAATGAAAAGCAAAACCATAGTAAGCTCATCAGGTGTGAAACACTTTGTCGACGACTGCAGCGATACGTGTGTGTGTGTGTGTGTGTATATGTGAAGACTCTCTCTTTAGCGTGTGTCTGGTCTTGTTTACACTGACCGTATCAGCGTCCGCATTCATGCTGCCATACATGAGTTATTCTCTTTCCTATGTGGCCGGAGGGGGTTTTGAGGCTCCAGCACGCTTAATTTAAACCTGTGGCTGAAGCAGTGTGTTGCTCCTGAAACAGCGCACTATTTCATCTTCCCAGAACCCGGAGGGACACTGGCAGGCCCAAGGCTGTTACGACTGCGAGTACCACAAGACAAAAATATCATGCAGGATTGGAAATGATCGGGAGGAAGCCTTGTTTACATTAAAGGAATAAAATGAACTTGTGTTTGAAACGAGATTTCAGATAAGAGGCGTTCAGCAAACTGTGTGTGTGTGTGTAATTGTATGTGTGTGTAAGCAGCACACATGGCAGCATCTGTTAGCAGCGGTTTTGTCCTTGACTGATCTCTGTTTGCCTGTAAAGAGTGGTCTTCATCCCGGACTCCCTTGCTCCTGCTTTCTGCGGGCCTGCTGGAAGCCCTGTTTGGCTTCGGTCATCATGTCCTTGTAGAACTGCAAGACTTCTTTCTTTTCCTTCAAGGTGTTCCTCAGAGTCGTTCTCAAGCTTTCGTTTTCTTCAAGCTGCAGTGCCAGCCTGCAATGGGCAAGAAAATATGAGTTTATTTACTGGTCTGGAACAAGGAGTGTGCGTAAGCAACCATAGGGCGGCCGTCTGTCTGCTTTTGGAAACCCACATCCAACCTGCTGGCATCTGTCTTTCGGTTCTTCTTCCAATGGTATATAAAGAATAAATAATTTGATTAAAATATATGCGAGTTGAAATGAACTATCATCATCAATATTAACTGTATGAAGTCATTTATTCATAATCTTTCAGCTTAGTAACTTATTTATCAGAGGTCGCCACAGCGGAATGAACCGCCAGCATATGTTTTAAACAGCGGATGTCCTTCCAGCTGCAACCCAGTACTGGGAAACACCCAAACACACTCACATTTACACATACACTCATACACTACAGCCGATTTAGTTAATCAATTCCCCTATAGCGCATGTGTTTGGACTGTGGGGGAAACCGGAGCACCTGGAGGAAACCCGCGAGGAGAACATGCAAACTCCACACGGAAATGCCAACTGGCCCAGCCGGGACTCGAACCAGCGACCTTGATCTGTTGACCTCCATCTGTTTGATGCATAATTCTTGATGAGATTAAATGTGAAAGATACAATTAAAAACAAACACCTTACTGTGCTTTGAGTTCACTAAGCTGAGCTTCACGGCTAATATCAGAGGGGCTTCTGGGAGACAATCCCTCCAGTCTCTCCGGGAGACTCAGAATACTGCCTGAGCTTCCTGCAGTAATACAAGAGAATACAACGGATTGAGCTTTTTTCATCAAATATTTGCAATAAACCTGGACTTAAAGCTAGCCCAAAATGATGAAAATGACAAAAAGCCACAGACTGGTTTCAGTCTATACTGAACCTGTTCTGCTGCGATGAGCCGTTTGCAGGCTTGCTTCTTTCTTGGCATCCAGTTTGGCTTTCTCCAGCTGCTGCTCCAGAGAGACTGAACGCTGCCATTCCTGACGCAGTTTCTGCTCCGCTTCTGCACACTGACGCTTGGCCTCCTCTTCCCTGCAGAGCACAAATTAAGACCTTATAAGGGGTCTTATTATGCCCCTTTTTACAAGATGTGAAATAAGTGATGTGCAGAGAGTGTGTAGTGAAGTTTCAGCTCTAAATGCACTAAAAATAATGTTTCTAACTCTCTGAAACTGACCCTTTTGGGCTTTGATCCTAATTGTGGCGTTTTGGTGACTGTCGCTTTAAATTCAAATGAGATTGTGCGCTTTTCAGAAGAAGGCGGAGCTACAAACGGCCTATGAGTCAGCATGGCAGCAGATTCAAAACAGGACTAACGTTATCTTTGTGAAAAGCTGAAGATGTCAAAAGAAGGCAATCTATGGAGACCAGGGATGGACTGGCCATAGGGACCTCTTCACATACAGATCGCCACCCATCCCCCACAACCCCCAGCCCCTGATCCCCCCCACCCCTTTCTTCACTTACCTATTGCCACCATCTCTCAAACCCCTTCCCACCCCTTCACAAATCCCAACTGCCCGCCCAGCTATTCGCTTCCTGTTCGCCACCATACCCCCCACCTCCTCACTTACTAATCACCCCCTACACCCCCCCTTCACTTACCAATCCCCCTTTCACTTACCAATCACCCCCTACACCCGCCCCTTCACTTACCAATCACCCCTACACCTCCCCCCTTTTTATTTACCGATCGCCCCCTACACCACCACCCCCCCTCTTAACTAACCGACTGCCCCCCTTCACTTACTGATCATGCACTACACCTCTCCCCTTTTGCTTACCGATCCCTCCACCTTCACTTACTGATCCCCCACCGCCCCCCCTAACTTACCAACTTCCCCCCCTCTTCACTTACCAATTGCCCTTACACCTCAACCCCCCCTCTTAAATTGCCCACTGCCCTTCTTCACGTACTGATCGTCCCCTTACACCTCCCCCCTTTGCTCACCGATACCCCCCTTCACTTACGGATTGCCCCCTATACCTCACCCGCTCTTCACTTATCAATCACCCCCCCACCGTTAATTACCAACTGCCCCACCCGCACCGATCACCCACCACTTCAATTCTGGATCGCAACCCTCAACCCCCCCCCTTTTAACTTACCAACTGCCCCACCCCCTCTTCATGTACTGATCGCCCCCTACACCCCCCATCCCTTTGCTCACCTCACCCCCTATTCACTTATTGATCATCTCACCCTTCACATACCAATCGCCCCAACACCTCAAACCCCCCCCCTTAACTTACCAACTGCCCCCCCTTCACATACCCATCGCCCCCTACACCTTCCCCCTTTGCTTACCGATACCCCCCTTCACTTACCTATTGCCCCCCTTCACTTATCGATCAGCCCTACACTTCCCCCTCTTTACTTACCAATGGCCCCCAACACCTCCCCCCCCCCTTAGCTTACCGATACCCCCCCCCCTTCACTTACCGATCGCCCCCTCCCCTACACCTCAACATCCTACACCTAGACCTTTCCCAGGCAACCATACTGTCCCAGTCCGCCACTTATGGAAACTACCGTTCATTTGTGCATCCTAGAACTCCACACGCTTCTCACCTAGGACTGTCTATGCTAATGAGGGAGAGATGGTCACTAATGGGCGGAGCTTTCAACCTCTGATGACACGTACAAAAGGAGAATGTCAATCAAAGTGTTTCTGCAGACTGTTTTATTAAATCTGATTATAAAAATACAATTAAATCATCTTTACCATTAGAAGCTGCTCATATTCACACACTGCTGACACACAACTGTGTGTAAACCCCTTAGAAAAGCATTTTTTCCATAATAGGTCCCCTTTAAAGCATTTTAAACTGTCTATCTATCAGAGCGATTACTGAACATATGTAATTTAGACCCTACAATTGCAAAAAAAAATCACTTTTTCCGACCAACATGTGCTTCTTTTACTCTTTCCATGCTTCATTACTTGCTCTAAATTCATGATTCCAACATAATATGATATGAATAATCTAATCAAATGTAATGGAGAGAATGTAAGGAGAATATATAACTTAACGGACTATGCTACGGCTTCATAAATGACATTAAATCAACAGAACACAAATGGAGATGTTCTGTAGAGAGGGATTATTAATTGTCTCCTACCTGGCGTGCTGTACTTTGGTCAGCTCCAGCAGTCTGTCTCTCTCCACACTTGCGCTTTGATAAAGGGTTTTATACTCTGCACACTGAGCCTGGAGCGAGGGGATCTTAACAGCACACTCTGGACAGGCCACATGTGCATCTCTGAAATAATATGCAATTCTTTCGCTCATGTTGCTGTATTAGACAGCAGGGCATAATGCAGGCTGTGTCTGAAATTCAGTGCAGTGTGGAAGCTTGTTTTTCCCAGAGAAATAAAAATGGAGGTAATTAAAAACTTTTTTTTTCTTATACAATTGCAGGTTCAACTTTTGAGATATATTTTCAACTAATATTGAGCCTTTCTCAATATTCTGAGTTTATTTCTCATCATTGCGAGCTATAGACTTGTATTTATATCAAATGTATATCATAAATCATTTATTAATTCTCTGGATTTTGAGTTACATCTTGCAATTCTGTATTTTATTTGAACACAGACAATTAAAAATATATATTTTCACAATTGTGAGTTTATATTTTGCAGGTTTTATTCTTTAACAACATTATTTAGCTCTTTAAGGAGCTCTAATAATTCCTGAAGTGAGATTACGATGTTCAGTCGTGCATCCCTTAAACTCCACATTTATAATGCCTCTTAGTCACTGACATTATCTTCAGCAGGTCAAAACTCTAATGTCGGACGGCTGCTTCTTACTCAGGGCTGTTTATGCTAATGAGGGACAGATGGTCACTAATGGGCGGGGCTTTCCCCTTCTGATGACACATACAAAGGGAGAATGTCAATCGAAGTGTTTCTGCAGACTGTTTTTATCAAGTGCGATTATAATAAATTAAATATATATATTTTATCATTAGAAGCTGCTTATATTCACACACTGCTGACACACAACTGTGTTTAAACCCCTTATAAAAGTGATTTTTAGATAATAGGTCTGCTTTAATACCTGGCAGAGTCTGCTTCTCTGCTCTTCTCCTGTCGTGATGTCAAAGGCCTGATGTTTTGTAGACTCTTGCTCTCTGATTGCTTCTGCGCCACACACACATAAACACACACACACATGCATAAGCTTGAGAGAGGGTTCATACAAATTTTTACTACTAAAATTCTAGGACTTTTCCAAACTTACACGACCGAATGTTTTATGTAATGTCTACATACATGTGATAAATAAGAAATAAATGCACATTGCACACAACATGCAAATTTATTACAGCATATCAAAACATATGTGATAATCTATGTAGTTTTTATTTATTTTTATATC
Organism: Danio aesculapii; assembly: GCF_903798145.1. Taxonomy (NCBI): domain Eukaryota; kingdom Metazoa; phylum Chordata; class Actinopteri; order Cypriniformes; family Danionidae; genus Danio; species Danio aesculapii. The sequence continues at coordinate 2,306,993 of NC_079436.1, read as the reverse complement.
TGTAAAATAGTAGAAAGTGTCTTGCTGTCTGTGTGAAATGTTTTTGAAATGTTGTCTTGGGTTTTCACAAGACTTGTAAGAATAATACAAGTTTAGCACTCACAGTATCTTAGCCCTGTAGTTAGAGATTGTCTCTGGACACCACATTCAAATTGTTTCTTGCGAAAGAGAGGCGAAGCTGAAATGGCAGGTTTTGTTTTTTACCCCACACAGAGAACTTCACATGAAGGGATTGACAGCGCAATTGTATTTCAATTTTATCCAATATTATCATCTCAAATCAATTCAAGTACACAGATATTTGTTAAAGGGCACCTATGGTAAAAAAATCTACTTTTCAAGCTGTTTGGACAGACATGTGTGTAGGTATGGTGTATAGATCGTCATATTTGGGTAATTTAAACACACCCAGTCCTTTTTTTCAATTTAACAACATAATAAACGGTGGACCAATTGGAGCGGTTTTCAGAGCGACCGCAACTTGACGTAGGAGAGCGGTCCCCCCGCCCACCAATATTGATTGACAGGCGCGTCATCATATCCTCAGTTTGTTGATTCACGTCCGCAATTTTCATTGTGTGAGTCGAAGCGTTATCACTATAGGAACACCCCTGCTCTATTTTTAGATGCAAGGATCATTGGGCTCAACACAAGATCAACATTTTCCACATGATCGCTCTAATCGGAATTAATTTTTGCAACTTTAGGTGCGTTTGCAAACATGTGTACTTTTCATTGCGTCTACCTTAAACTTCAGCCGTTTGCATTTCTCGCGGTCACAGAAGCTCCCTGTGATCTTAACTAGGTGCCGCTGGAAAGTGCGAGCGCGATGCCTTACGTGTGCGTCTCTCCATTGGAAATAAAATAACAAACTTGCCGCGCCACACAGCGCCATGCATTTTTGAATTCTAAACATAGGTTTTTATCAGAGTACACACAACGGCGCTTCAAGTCGGCGGCTGTCCGCAGCACCCAGCCACGATTCGGTACACTTCATGTTTCTGCCGCGCCACAGAGCACCATCTGAATAGCTTCATTTTAAATAACATCCAAATGTGCGTGTCTGAGTGTGCCGTGTCGCGGCTCAGAGCGGCGCATCCGGTGCCTTAGTCAAAGTTAATTCAGTGTACGTGGTTATTAGTCTTTGTGTACAAGCTCGGCACTTAAAACTAGCACACAGTTGGCTGTAAAACTGTACAGACGCAAATGATTTTGTACTCTCTGCTTGGTCTGTGTCCGAGTCGTACAAGCTGAATGCTGGTCCTCTTACTCATGTTGCTTCTCTCTATCTGCCTGTCTGTTGCCAAACACAGAGCTGGAGAGCTCTTGGCTCCGCCCCCTTGTTACGTTGGGCGGGAAATTCCGGTAACACTTTAGAATAATGGTTCATTAGTTAAATGGAGTCAACTTGTTAGTTAACTTCGGCGGTGGAACCACGCCTCACTTTGTCTCCTTAACCAATCACCTACTCCCTAAAACTTATCTAAGACAGCCCAGCCCTCTAGCACTGTTTTTCTCATTCTTTCGAAGATACCCTCCCTCCCTCCCTCCCTTTATTCCTCGCTTTCCCATCACAATCCTATAACCCTCTCTTCACTCCTAGGTTGAATCGGGGGGTCCAATCACTCTACCAAAATATTACAAAGACAATTCTCCCACTCTGAGTCTCTGGGCATCATCGTAGGACGCCCGATCAACCTGTTCACTGTTTATCCTCTTACTTCCCTTCCCCTCCATCTCACTGTTCTCTTACCATCCCCTTCATCACTACAATTAAGTGTAGCTCAAAGTGTAGCGTGGTCCATGCCACTGAATGTATTTACTAACATTAACTAAGCCTTAATAATCTTGTAAAGCATTTATTAATCATAGTTCAACATTTCCTAATGCATTATTAAAATCTAAAGTTGTGCTTGTTATAACATTAGTTAATGCGCCATGAGTTAACATGAACGTTAAGTTAAATAACAATAACTACCATTAACGAAAATGAGTAAATACAGTAATAAATGTATTACAGTATTGTTTGTTCATGTTAGTGAATACATTAACATTAACTAATAGAGCTTTTCTTTTAAGTGTTACCCAAATTTCCATGACTTCCCAAAACATTTTGTTTTTCCGGGTCTGGAAAATGCCTTGTCAAAATTCCATGACTTTTGCAGGTTTTCCAGGACCGTATGAGCCCTGTTGAGAATGATGATGTGATGGGATGTGTGGTACCGTGAGGGCGAGCTGCCGGATCTCCTGCTCCAGCTCTTTGACCTTGTTCTCCTTCTCTGCCACCATGAGTTTGAGCTGCTGGATGAGGGACGAGTGCTGCTGGACCTCGCTGTGCAAATGAGTCTCCAGGCCCTGCTGAGTCTTCTCACGCTGAGACCCTTTCAGACTTAACTGACCCAGCATGACCTGCCACTGCGTCTGCTGCTTCTGTTCAGGACACAGACACCGAGCAGCCCTCATTACACACTCTCCATATAGCCCACTTCTCTGTGCAGAATTATTTACTTCTTTCTGCTTTGCATGCTATTCATCTGTGCCTATTATTTACAGTATATTTCAAATCTACAGTAAAGTACTATTTAGAAGAATGTCTGTTCAATAGTGTATAGATTCTTACACAGATACTGTAAACCTCTCAATTCATTGTTTCTTATGCATGTCCAATTGTCTTAATAAATGTAACCTTTAGTTTAAATATCTATTTCTTCTGCCAATTACAGTAACTAGTTAATTTGTAACTACTCATTAAACCTAACACTCGTTGATATACTAGATATGCACTCAGTGGCCACTTTATTAGGTACACCTATCCAACAGCTTGTTAACACTCATTTCTAATCAGCCAATCACATGACAGCAACTTAATGCATTTAGGCATGTAGACATGGTCAAGACAATCTGCTGCAGTTCAAAGCGAGCATCAGAATGGGGAAGAAAGGAGATTTAAGGGACTTTGAACGTGGCATGGTTGTTGTTGCCAGACGGGCTGGTCTGAGTATTTCAGAAACTGCTGATCTACTGGAATTTTCAAGCACAACCATCTCTAAGGTTTACAGAGAATGGTCTCAGACTGGTTTCTTGAACATGACAACGAGTTCATTGGACTCGAATGGCCTCCACAGTCCCCAGAGCTCAATCCAATAGAGCACCTTTGGAATGTGGTGGAACGGGAGATTCGCATCATGGATGTGCAGTGGGCAAATCTGCAGCAAATGTGTGATGCTATCATGTCAATATGGAGCAAAATCGCTAAGGAATATTTCCAGTACCTTGTTGAATCTATGCCATGAAGAATTAAGGTATAATATTATACATACATATATATATATATATATATATATATATATATATATATATATATATATATATATATATATATATATATATATATATATATATAAATAATTAAAATTTCAGGAATCTCTCACCAGTAAGGCATCGACCAGCTCATCATCATGTTTGCCCTTATCCAGTAGAGTGCTGATCTGATTCTTCAGGGCTTTGATTTCTGTGCTCAGCACTTTATTCCTGGCTTTGGAGCCCTCCATCTTCTTCTTCATGTCCGTGTGCTCTTCAAGAAGAACTTCATACTCCATATTGAGCTTCTGCAAAGAAATTATTATCAAATTATTCAAACATTTCATCATGGCATATTAACATTAAGTATCATGGGAGTGCCAAACCTCCAGTGTCTCCTTCTTCTCTTTCTCTATGTGCCGGATGTGGCTCAGATTTCTGTCTTGTGTCTTCATTGGGCCTCCAGTTCTCATCATTTCATCCTCAAGACCGAACTCATTCAGCTGTTTCCTGTGAGACGACTGGCTCAGCTGCTGTTCCAGGTCTCGCACCTTCAGTGTATAAAAAAGTTATATGAAGTTATATGACATATGAACACCATAGGACTTTTCATACTCTAAACAGTTCATTTTTAACCAGTGTTAGGAATGATCGGTGTCCTGGGTAGGAGTTTAAAGATTAAAGATATTTAGCTGAATATAGGGTTTGCACTTTTATCAAGATTTGGTTAGTTCCCCATACGTGCAGCCATATAGAGAAATCATACAGAGAAGGACTTAGTAAGCAAAAAAGCATGCAAGATTTTGACTAAATGAATTTAATAGGGGGTAAAACATACATGTTAGCAGTACTGCTTAAAGTATTATCCTAATATTTCACCTACTTGGCTGTAAACCCTACTGAAAAAAAACAGCTTAAACCAGCCTAAGCTGGTTGGCTGGTTTTAGCTGGTTGACCAGCCTGGTTTTAGAGGGGTTTTGGCCATTTAAAACCAGACATATGTTGGAGATATGTTCCCATGGTTTAAGCTGGACATAGCTGGTTTTGGCTGGGCCCCCAGCCTGGGTAGGCTGGTCAAGCTGGTTTTAGCAGGTCATTTTCCAGCTTGACCAGCTAAGACCAGGCTGGAAATGGCTGGAAACCAGACTGGAAATGGCCAAAACCCCTCTAAAACCAGGCTGGTCAACCAGCTAAAACCAGCCAACCACCCTAGGCTGGTTTAAGCTGGATTTTTCAGCAGGGAAAGATAAGAACAAACGTACTGGAAATGCTGCTTCAGTTCCTCAGACAGTTTTTTGTCAGTCTACAGTTCTCTAAATGTTGTTGTTTTCTATTTCAACTAATTAGTACAGCCCAAAACATGATTTTCACCAGCAATATGCAAGTTTAATTTAGTTTAGCGGCCTTGTTTACGTTCTGAGCCTCCATTAATATGACCGACTGATGATGCATTGATGAACACTCCATTGGGGTCCTTGGTGATTCATATTATGAAAGTCAACAATTACCATCATTATATGAGCATATGAATACAAAGCATATGTTTTCACTGATAATTAAAACTGCTGATGGAAAAAGGGATGTACACACAACAGATAAATCCAAAAAAAGTACTTTATAGTTTATAAAAGTAGTTTATAAAAAAAGTTGACAATGTAATCCAGAGGTCGTGCAGAAATATCACTCACAAGACTCACTGACTCACTAGTTCCAAAATAATTATCAAAAGCAAACCAATTTCTCACAAATGTTTAAAGTCTACAGCAAAAAGCATAAGGAATACCAAGATTGGGTCGTAGCAATGAAAACACAGTGCAGAACTGAAGAAAGCCCATGGAAGGCAAGCATGCAACCATTCGCTAAAAAAAAAAGTATAACAGCTAATGCTAATGTAGTCTCTATGGTGGTACACATGGAAGGAAATGCAGTAAATGAGGCACAGGTGAAAACATTTTATTCCACACAGTAATAATAAAGGCAGAAAATCTAAAATAAAAATAAACAGTGACCTCTAGTGGCCACAATATAAGTCTATAACTGTGACTCTTCAGCCTTCATCAACTCACCTTTTCAGATAAACCATGAGAAACCATACAAACTTTAATTTCTCCCTCTGGTTCCTCCGTTCAGACACTGTTGGAGGAACTGAAGCGCTGGATGAGTTTGCAAAACAGCTGCATCATTAGATCATATACAGTTTGACATTATGTTGCCACATGTTGAGTTGGAGGCTGAGAAACCTCAATGCATCTAATTTTGCATTTCCTGATATTTGGTTTGTTTGTTTGTTTGTTTGTTTTACTTTCATAGTAAAAAATGACCATGGTCTAGGCTTAAAATGATATTTTCTGAGGAGAAAAATCATCTTGCTATAATTTAATCACCCTATTTATGAGTGAAATGTTGCTTTTTGCTTTAAACTATTATTTAATTTAAGATGTTTACTTTAAAAAATGCAATAGGGAAAAAGATAATAAAAAATCACCAAGCGTCTTTTTAATCAGAATTTCCATTATTATAAAACTCTACTCAACTAACAGGAAATAAAACAAAATAATATAATGTAAACGAAGTTGAACAATGATAGCCAAAAGCCAACAAAAAAAACAGTTATAAACAACCCAGGCTCATTGGAGATATGTTCCCAGGGCTACATTTTTGAGAACCAGTGAAAAATATACCCTGTACCATGTTTTCTTGCAGTTTTTGTTTTCACAAATCCACTAGAGGGCGCCGTGTACATTTTTGACAATCTCAAATACGTTACTGAGGCATGTTTTTCTCATTCGTGCCATTTCTAGTAAATCCACCAGAGGGCGCTGTGTACATTTATGGCTGTCTCAACGTCATGCAATTTATCAACTTGATATCGACTGACCCACACACACCCTTACCTAAAGCCAGCCAACAGTGTTTTCAAAAGCAAACTAGAAGAGAAACGCCATCGCAGACGCATGCTTCTACCACGCTATCACACTGTTCTTTGTTTTATGTTTTGTTTCACCTGGTTTCTGGAACTGTCCTTAATTCGTGGTGAGCTACCAAGCAAACCAGTCATGCAGGAAACGTTGCCCATACAGAGGTAAACGGTGAGCGGTACTGCCCCGTAGCCTTTTCGTTTTACACACAAAATGCAGCCCATATTTCTCGGTTCTCAGAATTGTACCCCTGGGAACATTTTCCCGATGAGCCTGTGTTGCTATAAGGCAGGTTTAAAAGCAAGGGAAAACAGATGTGTTTTTAAAACATCTTTCTTTTCTTATTTTATAGGGAAAATGAACAGTCATTTCAATTAATAAAAGTGGATTAGCATGTAAAGCAAAATAGTTAATTAAAGCTGAACACTCAGTGGACACTCACTCTGTTCTGCAGGGCGAGGATCTGCTGCGATCGACCTCTCCAGCCTCCTGGGTTACACAGAATCTGCTGAATACTGACGTCCTCACCAACCTCGCAGCTCAACACCTGGAAAACACATGTTAAAATGATGATTACAATAGCACTATATACTATACAGCTTAATAACATACATGAAAACATCTGTTGAGAACAAATTAGGGCTGCGCAATATATCGTTATCACGATAATAGCATGTGCAAAATATCGTAGACATGTGATCAATTATATTTATTTTATGCATTGGTTGTTTATCGAAATTTGACCAATCAGATGGGGCCCTTGCTATCTTTATCTCCGCCTCCCCAGTAGCTGCTGTTCTGCTATTGGCTGGAGCGACACAAAGCTAAACCCAGAGCTGAAAATATGGGTGGAGTCGAGACGAGAGAGACAAATGACAACAGCCAATCAGAGTCCGAATATCTGAGGTTTTCACTCTTTCATAGTGTTTTAAAGGCTAAATATTTGCCCTTTGACAAAGTTTTTTAGTCTAAATTAGAATTATTTAGACCTAAATGATATATTTTACCTGTTTATTTAAATATCATTGAATAAATAAATGATTTAAAAACATAGCTAATAAAAAATGTATTTCTAGGAAAATGTTGTATCATAAGAAATATCGTTATTGCGATACTCATCAACAATATTGCATATTTGTCCAGTATCGTGCAGCCCTAGAACAAACCTTGTGAGCTATTTTTAATTCTTGCTTGAATGTCTGGATCTGGTTGCGGTATTCAGCCATTTTGAGCTGGGCTACAGATAGTTTCTCCTGTAGTGATTTCACTACTGGGTTGTTCTGCACAACAACAAAAAAGATTAAAAACTGTTATTTAAATAACTAATCATGATCATACACTACCTGACAAAAGTCTTGTGGCCTATCCAAGTTTTAGGAAGAACAAATAATAATAACTTGACTTCTAGTTGATCATTTGGTATCAGAAGTGGCTTATATGAAAGGCAAAGGCCTCTAGATTACACTTATTTGAGCTCAATATAATCTGATCATGTCTTGATTTTGACTGATTTGATTAGGACAGTAAGGTCTGAATCTGCTTAGACTAAAGTCTGGTCACTGAACCTTCAATAATGTCCAGTATAGAATATGTGGTCATGCTGCAGTGGAAACAGAATGAATATTGTGTCTGACTCCATCATGAGCTTGGAGGACTGCATCCATACATCTCTGCAATGACTCAAATCACTGATTAATAAAGTCATCTGGAATGGCAAAGAAAGCCTTCTTGCAGGACTCCCAGAGTTCATCAAGAGTCTTTGGATTCATCTTCAACATCTTCTCCTTCATCTTACCCCAGACATGCTCAATGATGTTCATGTCTGGTAAATGGGCTGGCCAATACTTGAGCACCTTGACCTTCTTTGCTTTCAGGAGCTTTGATGTGGAGGCTGAAGTATGAGAAGGAGCGCTATCCTGCTGGAGAATTTGCCCTCCTGTGGTTTGTAATGTAATGGGCAGCACAAATATCTTGATACCTCAGGCTGTTGATGTTGATCATCCACTCTGCAGATCTCTCGCACGCCCCCATACTGAATGTAACCCCAAACCATGATTTTTCCTTCACCAAACTTGACTGATTTCTGTGGAGAATCTTGGGTCCATGCGGATTCCAGTGGGTCTTCTGCAGTTTTAGTGATGATTGGGATGCAGTTCAACAGATGATCCATCAGAAAATCCACCTTCTGCCACTTTTCCAAATGATCAACTAGAAGTCAAGTTTTATTTGTTGCTCTTAAAACTGAGATCCACGACTAGACTTTTGTCAGGTAGTGTATCTAATCATGCATCAAATGATAATGAAAATAATGCATAATTATAATACAATATTACTTCAGGATGGTCATTCACAATCTTTGTAGCTTGCTTCTTGTTTGTCGTCTTTCCAGGATTTAGCAACAACATGGCCTGAAGCTGATAAGACAGAAATATATTAATGAAACTATATGTAATGCCACAGATAAAAATAGAGTTATGTTTTTCTTTACCTCTTTCTCCAGTTCTCGGACTCGATTGTTTGCTTGTTTAGTTTTGGTTTTCTCTCGTTCAATTTCAGAAGCTAAATCTCGAGTCTTTTTTGACAGCTCCACAATTTTGGTTGCAGCCGCATCTCCTGCCAGACCAGCAGTACCTTCGTAAAAAATAAATTAAATAAAAATGAAGTGCCACGCTTATTATATACCAGATACTCAGCGGCCCAGAATTAATGTATGAGTGACACTGCATTACATTAGGCTGACATGACAAGTAACATTTAAAGTTTGGGTAAACTGGAAATATAGAGAGAAATAAAAATACAGAGAGGCATTTTAGCATGTTGTTTAACCAGTTGCTGCCATGTTTATGAATGAACTTGTTGCTAATATAAATTTGGATGCTGTGAGCATAGATCTAGCATGTTTAGCACGTTGTTAGCTGTGAACTGCTAGCATGTTTCTTGAGCTAAAATGTAAAACTGTTATCAAACTTATCGGTTAAGACAAATAAAGATATATTAAGGCATTTATAATTTTGTATGTTTATGTTATGACACTGCTATGATAAATTAGCATGTTGTGTACCTATTTCAGGCATATTTAGTGAATTGCTCACATGAATTAGCACATTGTTAGCCAAGAATTAGCAAGTTGCTATTATAAGTTGTTATATTAAATATATAATAATATATTAATATTTATTTACATATATTTATACAGTTAAAGTCAGAATGATTAGCCCCCCTTTGGAATGTTTTTTCTTTTTTTAAATATCACCAAAATGATGTTTAACAGAGCAAGGAAATTTTCACAGTATTTCCTACAATATTTTTTCTTCTGGAGAAAGTCTTATTTGTTTTATTTCGGCTAGAATAAAAGGAGTTTTTATTTTTTTTAAAACCATTTTAAGGTCAATATTATTAGCCCCTTTCAGCTAATTGTTTTTCGATAGTCTACAGAACAAACCATCATTATACAATAACTTGCCTAATTACCCTAACCTGCCTAGTTAACCTAAATAACCTAGTTAAGCCTTTAAATGTATTTCAATCTCAGAAAAATATAAAAAATAAGGCAACTTTTACCTGCTAGAGCCAACCTGTCCTCTTCTCTCTTCTTCTTCAGGTGTTTTATCTCAAAGTCTTTCTCACTCAGCAGTTTATGAAGTCTGCCGTTCTCATCCCTCAGCTCCCGCACATGATCGTGCAGCTGTTCATTCTCATTCTGGATTATTCTGGGACATGTATATGGTATAACCACAAACACACGATACACATTCTCATTACTTATAAGCACTGTAAAAAAATAATCTGTTATTTAATATAAAAAATATTAAAATATCTGTATTTTGTGTGTTTTCAGTTTATTTGTGGTTGTGAACAGCATTATGGGATGTTGATCTCTGCTCTGTCCACTTTTGATGTTTACAATTCAACTCTACAGTTTAACAAAGTGGCTTTTACTGAGTATTGTTGCTGACCATGTCTATCCCTTTATGACCACAGTGTACCCATCTTCTGATGGCTACTTCCAGCAGGATAACGCACCATGTCATCAAGCCTGAATCATCTCAGACTGGTTTCTTGAACATGACAACGAGTTCACTGTACTCAAATGGCCTCCACAGTCACCAGAACTTAATCCAATGGAGCACCTTTGGGATGTGGTGGAACGGGACATTCGCATCATGGATGTGCAGCCGACAAATCTGCAGCAACTGCGTGATGCTATCATGTCAACATGGAGCAAAATCTCTGAGGAATATTTCCAGTATCTTGTTGAATCTATGCCACGAAGGATTAAGGCAGTTCTGAAGGTAAAAGGAGTCCGATCGGTACTAGTAAGGTGTACCTAATAAAGTGGCCGGTGAGTGTACAGAGAGATAAGTCTGTTAAATAACAGAAAATGTACTGACAGTTTATTACAAGGTTTTTGTAGCATACTCTACAACACCAACCCAGACAATATATCACTTTAAACTATTAAAGATGTTAATAAAAGTGACTTTTTCAATCTTTTAAAGGGTAAAAGTTGTTGGATTTAGGGAAAACAGCTAATTTATGAATATTTTTTAGAGTGTACATACATCTCTGATCACTGACAAATGAATTGTGTGTCATTTTAAATAAGTGGAAGCAATGGAAAAGGAAGGAAATTCCATCCAGCGGGAGCAGAACATTACACTGAAAGAGATAAGCGGGGAAAAAAACACTTGGGTATATGAAATAAATTACATGAGTTTTGTGGTATTTTCTTCCACATTACATGCTAGATGAGTTGGTTCTGGCTTCCTAAACCAGTCATTCTCCAGATTTTATCTACTTTGATCAAATTTTGCAGACAATCTCAATAAAAACAACATTTTAAGCTTCAGGCTATGATTCCATCTAGCTGGGGGATTTTTAAATGTATTTGATATATTTTTCAAGCTGATTTCAGAGCTGTGTGATGACAATCTATGCTACTCTACCACCATCCAGTGTTCCGCATGGGCTTCACAAAGAATACACCGCTGTCACTGCAAATCAGGATCATGATCCACATCCATCGCACATCAAAGACAGCTCATAATGTTGACATTGTTCAGACTGATTAGCCAGAGGAGAAATGGCTCTCTTAAAGTGTCTTTCAAGGGAACGTTCTTCTATTTTTTCTAGCTAAAGTCACCTCTGGCTTGCTTAATGGAAAAATAAACAAGCTTTGATTGATTAGAAGTTATGGTATAGACCAGTGTTTCCCAACCCTGTTCCTGGAGGCACACCAACAGTACATATTTTGGATGTCTCCCTTCTCTGACCCATTAACTTCAGGTGTTGGAGTCTCTTCTGATGTTATGATAAGTTGATTCAGGTGTGTTTGATTAGGGAGAGGTTGAAAATGTGAACTGTTGGTGTACCTTCAGGAACAGGGTTGGGAAACACTGGTATAGACAACCATATTGTTTTTCATATTATACATTCATTCATAAAATTTCCTTCGGCTTGATTCCTTTATTCATCAGGAGTCGCCACAGTGGAATGAACCGCCAGCTTATCTAGCATATGTTTTACACAGAGGATGCCCTTCCAGCTGCAACGCAGAAACACCCATACACACCCATTCACACATACACTACGGCCGATTTAGTTCATCCAGTTCCCCTATAGCGAATGTGTTTGGGATGTGGGGGAAACCGGAGCACCCGGAGGAAACTCACGCCAACACAGGGAGAACATGCAAACTCCACAGAGAAACGCCAACTGACCCAGCTAGTACTCGAACCAGCGACCGTCAGTAACCACTGAGCCACCTTGTAAAAGTATAAGCATTACTTTTAAATGATCAGATCCCTAATTGTACAATATTTTAATTATTTACTTATGTTTCAGATATTTATGCTTGATTTGTTTTCATTTATTTAATTTTTTTCATTATTTTGATGTATTTGTTACGCTTTAATGTAGTGATTGTTTTATCCTTTGTTACATTTCTATATTAGAAACTAAGCTGAATATGTAATCATTTGTATTCATCTAAGTTACATAACATTAGTGCACACTGTTTTTGTATCCCCTGGCCTGTTACTGATGTTGAGAAAAGGTTATGCTGCTTCAGCTTTAATTTCTGTTGTGTAAAGATGCTTTAGTCTTATTTCTGATACTTCGAGAGACTTTTCTGCTGAATTAGTAAAAGCAATAATGTGAAGCCGCTGTTGCGAGTGTCACCTTGCATTGAACAGATCCTCTTCTGTGAAGTGGATATCGTCCAGACTGCTGCTGAGAGGAAGAGCGATGGCGTCTGTCTGCTTTTCTCCTCCCGTCTTTTTCATCTCCTGCCTCCTCTGGATGCGCTGCACTTGTTGCTCTTGCAGAGTTTGAAACTGAAGCCTCAGATGCTCCTTTATTTCATCAGCGTCCTCGTCCATCACTGAGAGATCAAGGAGAGATGCTTTATTGCAAACTAATGCGGTTACAGATGAGAGATGTCCAGATACGCTTCAGAGAAACATATTACACCTGCTTCAGCTCATTTGCAATGCCTTCCTGTCACAGGAGTGGGCTTTGAAGCTCTGGCTTCATGTGTATTGTCCATCAAAATGACTGTTTATTGATTAATTATTTTGTTTATTATTTATGTCAATTCTAATTTATTGAACTGTGAGCTCCCGCATGAAAAAATAAAATACTATGCTAATTTATATTAAATATGATTGTGTTTTTGAGCCATACTATAGTAGAGTGTATTATACAGTATATTTACAACTCGTTGTTAATAAATTACTGTAGTATACACAGTAAACTGTGGTGTACAGCCGTATAATATAATAAGCTACAGCAGTTTGTTATTTGCTTATTTTACTTGTTGTATTACCATAAACACTTTAGAATTACCACAACAGGTTTACTTTACTATGGTATGGTTCAAAAACACTACAGTATTTACTATCAATTACTATAGCACTATTTGTCTTGTGGGCTGTATTACGCTGTGCAAAAAATACACATTAAAAATACTATGCTAATTTATAATGTTATTGTGTTTTTAACCATCATATAATAAAGTGTATTATACAGTATATATTGTAGTGTTTACAGCACTTTGTTAATGAATTACTGTAGTATAGGTTCGTTTTAGTACAGTAAACCATTGTGTATTGTAATATAATATATAGGAAACTACAGTATTTTGTCATTTGTTTTATTTTTCTTGTTGTTTTACCATAGACACTGTAGAATTACCACAACAGACTCACTTTACTATAGTATGGTTAAAAGCCACTACAGTATTTACTATTAATGTATTATTTTTCTTGTGGGCTGTATTATACTGCGCAAAAATAATATACACAAAAAAACTCTGATAATTTATAGTGAATATTATTGTGTTTTTGAACTATACTATAGTAAAGTGTATTATACAGTATATATTATAGTGTTTACAACTCTGTTATTTGTAGTATAGGTTCGTTTATAGTATAGTAACTGTGGTGTATTGCAGTATAATATGTAGGAAACTACAGTATTTTGTCGTTTGTTTATTATACTTGTTGTATTACCATAAACACTATAGAATTACCACAACAGGTTCACTTTACTACGGTATGGTTCAAAAACACTACAGTATTTACTATAAACTACTATAGTATTTTTTTTTTATTGTAGGCTGTATTTTACTGTGCAAAACAAAATATACATTAAAAAATACTATGACAATTCATAGTAAATATTACTGATTTTCTAAACGGTACTATAGTAAAGCGTATTATACAGTATATATTATAATATTTATAACTTGTTAATGAATTACTGTAGTAAATGTCAGTTTTTAGTACAGTAAACGGTGGTGTATTGCCATATAATATATAGGAAACTACAGTATTTTGTTTATTGTACTTTTGTATTACTATAGACACTATAGTATTACCACAACAGCTTCACTTTACTATGGTATTGTTAAAAACACAACAGTATTTACTATCAATTACTATAATTACTATAGTATTATTTTTCTGGTGGGCTGTATTACGCTTTGCAAAAATAACATACACAAAAACTATGATAATTTATAGTAAATACTATTGTGTTTTTGAACTATAGTAAAGTGTATTATACAGTATATTGTAGTATTTACAATTCTTTTTTTAATGAATTACTGTAGTATATGTTCATAGTAAATATTACTGAGTTTATAAACCGTACTATAGTAAAGCGTATTATACATTATATATTGTAATATTTACAACTCATTAATGAATTACTGTAGTATATGTCAGTTTTTAGTACAGTAAACTGTGGTGTATTGCAGTATAATATGTAGGAAACTATAGCGTTTTGTCGTTTGTTTATTTTACATTACCATAAACACCGTAGAATTACCACAACAGGTTCATTTTACTATGGTATGGTTCAAAAACACTACAGTATTTACTATAAATTATTCTTGACAATTATTAATGTGCAGAATGAAATAGACATTTATTATCATAGTATTTTTAGTATGTATTACTGTCAGATGTTTAGCATTAGAGCAAGAGGTAACTGAGTCTAATATCTGAGGTAAAGGAATCTGTTTCATTTTCAGCAATCTATTCACTGCCTTCAGTGCGGAGAGGATTTAGAAACTGAACAAACACTTACCGAAGGAAATTAGAAAGATCTCCAAAGAAATGCAGGTGAAAATAACAAATTTATTGAGTCGTTTAATTAAAAAACAAGAGTATCGTCAGTGGTTATCTAATGTTTCTCCAGAAGTGTTTCCTGTCTATTTGTTTACGCGACAGTTGCCGCGGTAACGCGACTGCTATCCGGAAGACATCTTTACCTGTTATTATCTATGTCTTTTTACAGGTGTTTAAAACAGTAAATAAATCATCTACATACCTTTACCAGTTTTAATTATCTGGTTTCGTAGAGAGTTTAAACATTTATCCTGTGTGATTTGGGGATATCAGTGAAATGACTAACTTTATTCGTTTAATTCGTTGATTGAGGTGTTTTAAAAAGTCTGTTATTATTAATAGTTTCACACAAATTAGCAAAAATGTTTACACATATATAAAATACCTTTTTAAATGTAAGTCAGATTGTAGATTAGAATAATAATTTATGTGTAAGATGCCTTTTGTTTTTATGTTTGTCAAGTCATATACATGTGTGTGTGTCTATTTACACCTTCAAAAAACAAATCAAGATTTTTATTTATTTTATTATCTTATTAAATTACTAATATTTTATATTATTTAATTTGGTTTGATTTTATTTGATTTCCTTTTTTATTTTTAGATAAATAATGTTAAAGACTGACAACATTTAAATGATCCAATGACCCGTGTTTTTAATCAATAAAATTTGAAAAGACCCCCAAAAACCACAACAGGGTTAAATAATGTACAGTGTGTGTTTGCAGGAACATCTCTGAATTTATTAAATTATTTATAATAACAATAATAATAGTTCATTCATTCATTTTCTTTTCGGCTTAGTCCCATTTATTAATCAGGAGTCGCCACAGCGGAATGAACTGCCAACTATTCCAGCACGTTTTACGCAGCGGATGCCCTTCCAGCTGCAACCCATCGCTGGGAAACATCCATACACACTCATTAAAACACACATACAGTACGCTACAAACAATTTAGCTTACCCAATTCCCCTATAGCGCATGTGTTTGGACTGTGGGGGAAACCAGAGAACCCGGAGGAAACCCACACCAACACGGGGAGAACATGCAAACTCCACAAAGCGCCAACTGACCCAGCCGGGGCTCGAACCAGCGACCTTCTTGCTGTGAGGTGATTGTGCTACCCACTACGCCACAGTGCTGCCCAATAATAATATTAATAATAATAATATTATTAATAATAATAATAATAATAATAAATAATAATAATAAAAAAAAATAATAATAAAATAATAATAATAATATTTAAATAATAAAAATAATAATAAAAATAATAATAATAATAAAAATAATAATAATGATAAAAATCATAATAATAAAAATTAAAAAAAAATAAAATAATAATAATAAAAATAATAATAATATAAATAAAAATAATAATAATTAAAAAAATAATAATGATAAAAATAATAATAATAATAATAATAATAACAACAACAACAACAACACCATCTAAAGCACCATAAACTCCAAATGTCTTTCAATAAACAAAAAAAAACCAATAACAACAGAAAACTGTTATGGGTACTTTTGAAATATTGAGGAATATTTCAGTTTTTTTAAAGGTTAATTAATTTTTTTTATTATTATTTAATGACTTTTAATACTTAAGTGCATAATCATCATCATCATCATAAACGTACACACAATCACCTACATACTATAAAACTGCAGGTTAACTATGACTGTACATTATATAACTCATATTTGATAGTAACTTTAAGTTAATTTGATTGTAATGCAATAATGTGCACCTTTTGTAGAGCCGCTTTGAAAAAAATATTTACTGTAAAAAGTGCTATACGAATAAACTGGAATTTAATTGAATCAATAATAATTATTATTATTATTATCAACGTAATAGAACATACATTTTACAAATGCATAAAATAATGGATATATTTAAATAACCATTTATAAAACTTATTTTCTTGAATATCATATTGTTGATTATTTTGAACAGTTGAGTCAGTGTTGCATTTACATGCTTTTGACCAGCAGATGCCGCCAAACTGATGCTTCGAGAGATTCGAAACTACAGGGTGAATCATTTCGGTTCAGTTGATTCAAAGTTCATTTAGTTTAATTTTTTCAACAAAGACCGGATGTAAAAACAAATTTATTATTAATATCTTTGGCTTTTTTGTTATTAAATGTACAAGCCATAACAATATACTAAGAAAAGCTAGAATATACAAATATATAAACAAATAAAATAAAATCAGTTAGTTATCTTTAGATGTCTGTCGCTTCACAGCAAGAAGGTCGTTGGTTCGAGTCCCGGCTGTATCAGTTGGCGTTTGCGTGGAGTTTGCATGTTCTCCCTGCGTTCACGTGGGTTTCCTCCGGGTGCTCAGGTTTCTCCCACAGTCCAAAGACATGCAGTACTACATGTGAATTGGGTAGGCTAAATTGTCTGTACGGTATATGTGTGTGAATGAGTGTGTATGATTGTTTCCCAGAGATGGGATGCAGCTGGAAGGGCATCCGCTGTGTAAAACATATGCTGGATAAGTTGGCGATTCATTCTGCCGTGGCTGTGTTTACTCGCCTTAAGATTTTAAAAACGTTCCACAGCGGAATGAACTGCCAACCATTCCAGCACATGTTTTACGTAGCGGATGCCCTTCCAGCTGCAACCTAGTACTGGGAAACATCCACACACACTACAGCCAATTTAGTTCATCAATTCTATAGAATCTATAGAGCATGTGTTTGGATCTTTTTACAGTCTATGGTTTGGACTGTGGGGGAAACCGGAGCACCCGAAGGAAACCCACGCCAACATGGGGAGAACATGCAAACTTCACACACAAAAAAATGCCAACTGGTCTAGCCGGGACTCGAACCAGGGACCTATTGTTCCTATGGTAACATGACAACTATAGTAATATAAACAATTTAAATAACTGTTTAGTATTGACATAATACTGTATTTTTCCACAACTATAAATATATATATATATATATATATATATATATATATATATATATATATATATATATATATATATATATATATATATATATATATATTAGATAGTTTAATAGTTTACCATAGTAAAAACTAAATTATACTACAGTATTTATTAGTTTATCAGTTCACTATAGTTGATACAGTATCCTGGATTCATTAGCTAAGGGTTGTAAATATAATATATACATTATAAAACATTTTACCATAGTATGGTTCAAAAACACTGGTATTTACTATATAAACTATATCAATTACTACAGTATAATATAGTATAGTACTATTTTTTCATATCGATCACGTCAGGGTTCATTTAACTAAACCTAGCCTGCCAAGGCTGAACACACTCTTTGGCACAGGCTTTGCCTCCGTGTGTGTGTGTGTTGCCTGAGACAGACACTATGTCACATAATATTGCAGTCACACTAGACTTTGAGCTAACTGATGTGACATCAGAGTGTGACTTTTTTATTTTTAAACTATAATATAAAATGTTATAATAAATCCAATAATGTTATAGAATATAATAAGACTTACCTGCAAATGTGAGGCTTAAAAGGGACAGTTCACCCAAAAATGAAAATGTCTTCACGATTTACTTGCACTCAAGTGGTTCTAAACTTACTAAACTTCACTTTCTGCTAAACACAAAAGAAGATATTTTGAAGAATGTTGGAAAAAAGCAGCCATTGACATCAATAGTAGGAGCAAAAAAAATACAATGGAGGTCAATGGCTGCTTTTTTTTCAACATTCTTCAAAATATCTTCTTGTTTATTCAACAGAAACTCAAACAAGCTTGGCACAAGTGGAGTACTAGTAATTGATGACAGAATTTAAACTCGTCAGAGATAATTAAACCTCATATGTTGTGTATATTGTGCTGTGTACATGCATTATGACCCTTTTATTCCATTCTTATGCCCAAATATTATTTTATATTCACTTTCCTTCGGCTTGGTCTCTTTATTCTTCAGAGGTCGCCACAGTAGAATGAACCGCCAACTATTCCAGCATATGTTTCACACAGCTGATGCCCTTCCAGCTGCAACCCAGTACTGGGAAACACCCACACACACTCATACACTAAAGACAATTTAGTTCATCAATTCCCCTATTGAGCATGTGTTTGGACTGTGGGGGAAACCGGAGCACCCGGAGGAAACCCACGCCAACAGGGGGAGAACATGCAAACTCCACATAGAAATACCAACTGAGCCAGCTAGGACTCGAACCAGCGACCTTCTTGCTGTGAGGCGACAGTGCTAACCACTGAGCCACCGTGTCGCCCCAAATGTTATTTTCTGCCTGGTAACTCATCGTGGTTGCTGAAGGTTACATTCTGATCTCTGACCGCTGTCTATTTTGGTCACTAGGGTAGCTGTTGTCTATGGCTATAGGCCCACATGAAATCTGCGCAATTGAATAATATGGAAATATTTTAATGGTTTATGTGACATGACAAACTTACTTTGTGGACCAAACACGTGGTTAGAACTGGATCTGCATTGCAAACCTTAAATTAATAAAAGCTTTTTAAAATGGTGTCTTTTTTATTTTATGTGTTAAACTAACACGCTCTGCGCTGCTTTCAGCTGGTCTATTGCAGTTTATTTTGGTGCCTCAAAATAGCAACGCGCCAACAATGCGCCTTAACACACCTCCTTTATAGACCAGCACACCCCTGAGTCCACAAAGTAGTGCAAATGGATTTGCTTTTTAAACAACATGGCGGAAAACAGGAAAAATAAGGTTGCGTTGGTCTGAAAATAGCAGCACGTCAGGGCAAACACGTCTTGCTCCTTATTGCGCCGGGTGTATGATAGGGCCCTTTGTGTAACAGTGGATTG
This sequence comes from Danio aesculapii, assembly GCF_903798145.1. NCBI lineage: Eukaryota > Metazoa > Chordata > Actinopteri > Cypriniformes > Danionidae > Danio > Danio aesculapii. The sequence goes on along the minus strand of NC_079436.1, from coordinate 2,287,317 downwards.
CTAGTTACCTCACACTACCTCCCTGTATATTATTAAGACACTGTCACTTTATTATATTTACAAGCTTTTTGCACTATATACTGTTTGCATCTGCACAACTCCTTGCCATGTCCCTTTAATTGTGAACAATTTTTATTTTTACTTCTATTGTTTAGATCAGGCATGGGCAAACTCGATCCTGGAGGGCCGGTGTCCCTGCAGAGTTTTGCTCCAACACTAATCAAACACACCTGAACACTCTAATTAGTGTCTTCAAGATCACTAGAAAGCTACAAGCAGGTGCGTTTGATTAGGGTTGGAGCAAAACTATGCAGGGACACCGGCCCTCCAGGATCGAGTTTGCCCATCCCTGGTTTAGATTATGTGTCTTCTTTTTGTATTAATATTATCTGTTATGGGTCTGAGAGTAAAGCAATTTCTCTGTATGTCCTGTACATGTGGTTGAACTGACAATAAAGCTGACTTTGATAAACAAATGTATAATTTACAGTAATTAACAGTGTGAAATAATGCAAAATAGCTAAATATAATAGGGAACATTTGATTATGCTGCTAATTGTTACATTTTATAAACCATAACAGAGCTGAGAGGAACAGAGCTGACATTATCCTCCATTTTGTGCTTGAGCTTCAGACGCTAACCTCAAACCAGACACCACATGGCACGTCTGAAACTGAAACACAGCTGTGTGCATTTTCACCATGTCATTTTTTATAAAGAGCGAATGAGAAATTGACTGAAATATCACAGTAACAGAGTTAACATACTTAATATACTATTGGTGCATCCTAAACATCTCATATAAATTAATGAAAGAATAATGACAAGCCTCAATACCTTCAAGAGTTTCCCTCAGAGGACGTGACATCATTTAGAGCAATCACATGCTTTTTCTATCAGTGTATCACAGATTTCTATGGTTTTCTTATAAGTGATGTATCACCGCTGAGCAGAATGCAGGGACAGACACCGAACGTATTTAAAGCATGCATTTAAGTGCAGTGTGTAGTCTTTAAGAGAATCATTTGAAACGATCTCAGTCCTTTTTGGTGATACTTTTTTTTGCCGTACAATCTTTAAATATTTTCAACTCTTTTCAGTATAATTTTGTTTGCACAAGGCATTTTTGTCCATACTGTATATACTACATTTTTGACCCAAGCTGACATTGACATGCACAGTCTTAATTAGATTTGTCTTGCTTGTTAATCTTAAATGAAGCATTTTCTAGCCAAACAAAAAGAAATAATAATAATAATAATAATAATAATAATAATAATAATAATAATAAAAAGTCAAAATGAAGTGTGTTTTTCCTTAAAACAAGAAAATGATTTGCCAATGGGGTAAGCAGATTATTATGTCAAACGGAAAAACAAAATTATTTCACTTACCCCATTGACAGATTATTTTGCTTGTTTTAAAGGTGTTTGTAAGTTTGACTCTTCTAAATCATAAAAACCCCATCATATGTTTGCAGATATTCAGAAACATGCTCAGTGAACATTCTTGTTTGTCTGAAAAACAATGCTGAAGTCAGATATTCTGCTGTGAAAATGTGCATTACGTGCGGAAACATCTGTCTTTGTTTTGGTCATTTAACCCAACCACTGTCAGTTTAGCCAATTATATTTCAGCATCCTGGGCTGCCTTGGTGGAAAACAGCAGATTTCATTCATTCAGTCATGAAGGCTCTCAAAGAGTGTGTCCGTGACTGAAATGCGACCTCCGGTGGACAGTATCAGACTCCGAATTGAGACGCAGATTCAGAGTTCCACATGAGGTGGTTATTAATGAGGAAATAATATAAATATTACGAGCGTAAATATTAGGTGAGCGGGTTACATTGTAACCCCGTGTCCTAACAACCCGTTACATGATGAGATACGCAGTGATGAGCAGTTTGGCTGTTTGCACCAGACGAAACACGACAGAAATGTTAATACAGCCATTCAGAAGCACAGAATAGTGTACTCACTGCACTCCAGCGAAATAGTAAGGCTTATAATCTAATTATTACATATTAAACCTCATTAACATTATTATATCTACATGCTGAATCACTGATGTGTTTAAATGGTTTATTTTATTTTCAAAATTATTTAAAATACCTAGTTCAACCACTTACATCCTGCACCTTTAAGGAAAAACTCACTTCATTTTGACTTCTTATTTCTTAAAACAAGACGATATTTCATGCTTGTCTAGAAAATGCTTCTTAATTTAGGATATTTGGACTAGAAACAAGATGAAAACGTTAAGAAAAGTATTTCTGCAGTGTATGTCTTCTATCTCCGAATGACCTGAAATCTTTTAAAGCAACAGAAAGATTTACTCCCAAAATATAAAAATAAACAGCCTCAATTGAAATGACACATTTTTTTTATTTTATTGGCAAAGATAAACAAAGCCGAAGCAGAGATCCTCAAAATATAGCTCACTCTAAAACTAGGACTTTGTGAATTTATGTCGAAATATAAAAGAAAGAAGTGAAATAATCGCTCCACACAGATGCACAACCAATCAATCTACCAAATAACATGCTAATACGTCCACTCACACACTTTCTTTCTCTCTCACACACACACACTCACTCATTCACTCACTCCCTAACTCATTCACTCATTCATTCATTCTCTCATTCATTCATTCACTCATTCATTCATTCACTCATTCATTCACTCACTCACTCACTCATTCATTCACTCACTCACTCACTCACTCACTCACTCACTCACTCACTCACTCACTCACTCACTCACTCACTCACTCACTCTTCAAATTGATGAAGCAAAACTGTGCGTTGACTGAACTCCTGAATATCCTGTTAGTGGTTCCTAGTACCGTAGTAATTTAACACGGGTAAATTCCCCATATTAGGTTCAGTGTGTTATGAATTTTCACAATTATGACTAAACGTATAATAGAGTCCCTTTCACACAATTGTAAAGCGCTTTGGGTGTATGGCAATACACAATAAATGCGTTATATAAATGTGCATTACTTATTTTGCTCTGCTGTAATTTTATACTCTATATAAGTGATACAAGAACAAATCTAAACTGGTACAAAGGTTTTCATGCCACACCTTATTCATAAAATTAGGGCACAAAATGAAAATAAAAGCAGCAAAACTTTTAAAGAAACTATACCTGTCCAAAAATAAAACAAATCATCTTTTATACTGTGATTATCAGCTTGTTACTGATATGAGAAATAAATAATAGTTGGCAGATTCAAAATAGGAACTATTTTGTCATTCCTCAAACACACAAACCTCCTCATCCGAGGTTTATTTGACGTTTAAATAGGAAACCGTGTAAAGAAATAAGTAAATAAAGTTCGCTATAAATACACTTTAAGGGACACCTTAATATGAGGTGGTACGAAGGATATCTCAGGAAACCAACAATACTCTTCACTTCTTTTCCAACGCTTTCTGCTCCAGCGCCTTCTGTGCTTCAGCAGGTTTCAGAAAGTACTCGTTGTACATGGAATACACAACTCCTGCACACAAAACAGACAAATATCACATTATACCACGGGTCTGTTGAATGCTTGATTCTGATTGGCCAATTCTTCCTTAATACAGTATATATGTCATGTTACTATGTAGATGTTGGATGCTTGATTCTGATTGGTCAATTCTTCCTTATTACAGTATATAAGTTATGTTACTATATTAGATGTTGGATGCTTGATTCTGATTGGCCAATTCTTCCTTATTACAGTATATATGTCATGTTACTATGTAGATGTTGGATGCTTGATTCTGATTGGTCAATTCTTCTGTATTACAGTATATATGTCATGTTGCTATGTAGATGTTTGATGCTTGATTCTGATTGGCTGATGAGCATTCTAAGGTGTGCAGTTATTCTCAGCTAAACGCACAGATGAAGTAGTTCCGGCAGGTTTTAAATGCTTTACAGTTTTATAACACCACGCTTGAGTTATTTCACAGCTACAATAGGCAAAAATCCCAACTGAAGGCTTTGGAGGAGACACACAGGAGCAGTTTGAGGACAAAAACCTGATAACATGTCAGAAATACAACATCTGAACAGTGACTTTAGCTGTGGGAACAGTAGTACAAGTGGAATAACTCACACTATTCAGTTGAATTATTAAAAAATAATGCAAATGCATTAATATACAAATACAATAACATTGCCTCAGGTATTTTTCTAATAATTCAGAACAGCCCGTCATCAATTGTTCCTTTAGTTAAAGTCCAGAACTGGAAGCTGCGACTGCTTTCGTTTTCATATTGTGAAGCAGTTCCTAGAGAAACGGGACATTAAAAGAGAAAACAGTGGGCGTGGCTTGTTTTTTCTACTGTGAGCTGATTGGATGTAGTAAAGTGGGCATTTCATTCAGAAAGACCTGGAAAAAGGGTTTGGGGAGAGTTATTACAACCTAACAGACTCCTCCTGCTCACCATTTCTGTTTGCTGTCAAAATTGACAGCTGAAGGGGCGTAGTTACGTATGATAGCCACGCCCAATATCTCAGACAGACCTAATCTGAGAATTTAACTGGAAACAAACAGGAAGTGCATTTTCAGATTTCAATTTTAGATTACAAGGGCAAACTATTGTATTTTTTAATGACGCACAGATGTTCACCACAAACCTAGCAATGTGAGCTAACTAAATCAATATGGTTAATTTTGATTACATGTGCACTTTAAACCATCACGTGTCTCAGAGAGTGTATTGTGATGAAGATTGCTTACCTAAAGTCATGGCTCCGACCACGAAGCCTTGTGCAGCCACACGCATGTGAATCAGGTGCACTGACATCTTTGTCTCTCCTCGGCTCTTCAGCTTGAACAGTCTGTACGCCACAATAGCAAAGAACCCAGCCATCCCTTAAAAGACGATCACAGTAAAGCAATTAGTCACATTATATGATTATTTATTACATTATGTACAGTTGAAGGCAAAATTGTTAGCCCTCCTGTATATATATATATATATATATATATATATAGATGTGTATATATATAGATGTGTATATATATAGATGTGTGTATATATATATATAGATGTGTATATATATAGATGTGTATATATATAGATGTGTGTATATATATATATAGATGTGTATATATATAGATGTGTATATATATAGATGTGTGTGTATATATATATATATATAGATGTGTATATATAGATGTGTATATATATAGATGTGTGTGTGTATATATATATATATATAGAGAGAGAGAGAGAGAGAGAGAGAGAGAGAGAGAGAGAGAGAGAGAGAGAGAGAGAGAGAGAGAGAGAGAGAGAGAGAGAGAGAGAGAGAGAGAGAGAGAGAGAGAGAGAGAGAGAGAGAGAGAGAGAGATAGATAGAGAGAGAGAGAGAGAGAGAGACAGAGAGAGAGAGAGAGAGATACACATATATAATTGATTTTATTTTTTTTACCTTGATTAAAAAGTTATAATAAGGAATAAAAGCATTTTTTATTTATTTATTTTTTTTACCATTTTAAGGTCAATGTTAGAATAACGTATGTATAATTTTGATTGGCTACAGAACTAACTTCTGTAGTACAGTACAGTAGACTTGCCTAGTTAATCTAACCTAGTAAAGCCTATAAATTGCACTTTAATCTGAATACTATTATTCTATGCAAAATAACTACTACAACAGTGTACTGTCATCATGGCAAAGACAAAAGAAATTAGTTTTTAGATATTACTTAATTATTATTAAATGGTTATTAAACTTTTCATTTCACAAGATGGCTAATCATTTTGCCTTCAACTATCCAAAAAAAAAGTGTAATAAAACCTTTCTATGCAGTAAATTTCAGCCTCTTATTCATTTCTGAGCCAAAAAGTAACTAACATTCATTTTTAAACATGATTTACAGCATGATCCTCCCACTAAAATATCATTCTGAGCAACAGTGGTTCATATCTAGGAGAAGAATCATTTGACTTCATGTTAAAAGAAAATTTAAGGATCACAGTGCAGCCACAAAATACTAATTCACTGTCATTTTTACTCTTTATACTTTGCCACCATCCTTCAAACCACTAGGCTTGCCTAACAATCGCTTAAAATATAATACAATTTAGGATGACCTTTTTATTATTTTAGAGATTTTCAAAAGCACAGAATATGAATGCGGTTTCATTTTAACATAAATATATTTGTTACAGTAAATGACAATTATTTCACACATATTTTGATCATTTGTCTTCTCAAAAATTGAAATATTGACAACTTTGAAATGAAACTTCACATATAAAAATCCCATAAACAGAAAAAAACTGATTATTGAAAATAAAAACATGAACAACTGCAAATATCTGACAATAATTCAGAATAGTTTACCTGCAGGGACGAATGGATTCTGTTTGATTTTTCTCATCAACTTGGACTCATTGTCTTCGTATCCAATGTCGCTCATCTTGGCTAAAAGACAAAATGTAAAAAAAAAGGAGGGGGGGGGGGGATAATTAGATATTATTAAAAAGTCATACCGTAGTTCTCTGCAGAAATTTTTAATTTGGAAATTTTTATTATGCTTATTTTGTGCTGTTGCCAGGTTTCCACTTATATTAAGGCCAAATATAACATAGTTAAACAAACTGGCCAATAAATAAGTCAAACGCAATTCACATTGATGTTAACCATATTAAACACTGTGAAACAGATTACATTATAAAAAAAGAAAGAAGAAAACAATAAAACCTGGCTTTAGGCCATTTGTGAGTAGTATTAAGAAAAGGTTAATAATAAATAAGAGGAGATAAATAAAATAAAATATCAGTTCATCTGAATCATCGAGTTCAGCAAAACTGATACTCACTGACATGTTATATGAAGGTCAAGCGATGCGTTCAGGCCATTTTAAAATAATTATTTTACACGGTTTAAATTACAGTAATACGGTATATATGTAATAAAACAAGTAAACAGACAAGAAAATAATCTTTTAATTTAGATTTGACTGAGAAATTCGATTAAAGACGAACCATTTCCTCCTCACAAGTCTCCAAAAACCCAAAAATCACTCTTATAATGGTATATATACGATTGTTTTATATACTATAAGCTTTAATAATATGATTCTAAATATTTAGATAGTATAATAAGATGTACGACATACCTATATTAGTATTTTCCACTACAGAGAAGAAAAGCTGCTCTTTTTTCGCCGGTTCAACTGCTGCGTGTGACTGTCGGCGTGCCGGGAACACTGTGATGTAACATAGCTTACGTCAAAGTGACGCAACTGTCAGGCAATGCGCGTGACAAAATAAAAGTCCCCAACCGGGCGACTTTCCAGCGTAGTTGTGAAAGCAAACATGCGGAACTGTTCTTCTCGTTTAATGTTTCAGAGATTATATATGTTAGCGCAGCCGAGAAACCAGAGAAGTAACTATTTATAAGTAAATACGAAATCATAATTTAAATGTAAAACTTTTCTTTTGAAGAAATGTGGCTTTCAGAGGAGTTTTTTCGCATGTGAGGGGCGTGACCTTTTATGTGAGTGCAGCCGAGGTCAGTACTTCATCAAAGACAGACTGTAAATCACATTTAATTTTCATAAACAGGAAAGGGCGTCTTTGTACTGTATTTATTTATGTTTATTATAATCAGTTAAATACGTTTACATTAATCTGCGGTACTCATGTAGGCTGTTTCTGTATATGACTCTGTGTCTATTTATCCTGTCGAGCCAATGACAAATAAACATTTTACAGCAGTGTATCTGAAATCTGCACTTCTAACGTTACATTAACTGACAATTACATTAAAACTGTGTTTGCTGTAGCCTGCTACGTCAATTCTATTTTGCATATCAATGCACTAATTTAAATAAAATCCAAAGGAACACGAATAGATGATGCACTAAAGTCACAATGCATCTCATGTCTTTATCTAAACCATGTAAAACATGAATAAATAAATAAAAAATAACACTTTATCTTACTTAAACAGTCGAAATATAATCACTTATCATTATTTAATTTGGAGTATCTTTCTAGTTCTGCTTAATAAACGCGGTTGAATACATAAATAGGCTGTAATGTGTAGCCTATGCATGTGTTGTCTGAACTCAAATATATATGTTTAACGGTATTTAAATGAACATTCAGTGCTCTGGATGAACTGTAATGCTTACATGACTCGCTAGATGGCTTATAATGTTAGGCTGAGTCACTGTGACTCTATATAAGCTCTGTACAGCTTAATATAGCAAGTTTAACAATATATATGTAATAAATATGGTAAACATTTTTGTTTCGTATAGGTTCTAATGTGACTTGGGTGTATGTTTAAAGATATACCATATATGTAAGGAATAATTGGACGACTGGCTTTTAAATTATTAGAAAAATAATGCATATCCGAAGGTGGTGTGCATTATTTTTGAATTATTCAGTGGAGTTGAGTTCGTTATTTTGCTTATACTACTGTTCGCGCACCTAAAATCACTGTTTAGATGTTGTATTTCTGACATTTGTCAGATTTTTGTCCTCAAACCGCTCCTGTGTAAAGCACTAGTTTCTCCAAAGCATTCTGTTGTGTTTTTAGGTGATTTTTGACAATTGTAGCTGTGAAATAACTCATTCAGCGTAGTGATATGGAGCTGTATTGCGCTCAAAACCTGCCGGAACCACTTGATCTGTGCATTTATCTGAAAATAACTCATCAGCCAATCAGAATCAAGCATTCAACATATATAATAACATAACATATATACTGTAGAAAAGACGAATTGGCCAAATGAACATGCAAACTCACGATGAAAGGTGTAAAAAGATGATTGTGGTGCCAAGAAATGCAGTTTCCTGTTACGTGACTGGCATGAACACCTGGAGGGCAAACAGGATAGAACTGCACACACCTGTATAATTATTTGTCTGTTACACCACAAGGATCATCTTTCTCATTTCTTTTAAATATGGCCACTTTATTAGGTTCACCTTGCCATTACAGGTTTCCTGACATTTTATCCTACCCATCAGATTATGCTAGCAACACTGTATTTCTTAGGGTTTAAGGGATTGGGAGGTAGGTTAGGGCAATATCACATCCTCATATCACACCTTGTATGCCGTAGCACAATGATAGCATATATCCTCATTAATGTTGAAAGCTGGACACATTTCTCTGAGACTTATATAGCCATACATTGTACAAATCTTCACGACACCCCGCTTTGAAATCTGATGGAGGCCAGTTGAGCTTAATGAATTCATTTCCATGTTTAAAGAAAGCAGTTATCAGAAAGTAGTTATCCTGGTGTAATGTAAGTAGCCATCACACAATAGGTGTACTGTGTTTATTAAGGAATCGACATGGTTTGATTGTCTTTTCTGATGGTCATGTCTTGGTGAGCTGCTGTGAATTGTTGGCTCCTTTGTAAATATCTAGGTAAGTATGTCAGTAAGTAAATAAGTATTTAAGTAAATAAATAAATTATTAGTCAGTATGTATGTATGTTAGTAAATAAGTAAATTAATAAATATGTAAATAAATAAGTAAATACGTAAGTAAATAATTATTCAAGTACATAAATAAATTATTAGTCAGTATGTATGTATGTTAGTAAATAAGTAAATAAATATGTAAATAAATAATTACGTAAGTAAATAATTATTCAAGTACATAAATAAATTATTAGTCAGTATGTATGTATGTATGTTAGTAAATAAGTAAATAAATAAATATGTAAATAAATAAGTAAATACGTAAGTAAATAATTATTTAAGTAAATAAATAAATAATTAGTCAGTATGTATGTATGTATGTTAGTAAATAAATATGTAAATAAATAAGTAAATACAAGTAAATAAGTATTTAAGTAAATAATATAATAGGGTATGTTAGTAATTAAGTAAGTAAGTAAGCAAATAACTATGTACGTAAATATGTAAGCAAATAAGAGTGCAAGTAAATAAGTACGTAAATAAATAAGCATGTAAGTAAATAAGTAAATACGTAAGTAAATAAATTAATACGTATGTATGTTAGTAAATAAGTATATAAGTAAATAAATAAATATGTAAGTAAACAGATGCTTGCTTAAATACAATAAATGTAAATATCAAAAATAAACAAAACAGACATTCTCTAGAGAAGACATATAAGATATAGTGTGAAAAATGTCCTTGCTCTGTTAAACATCTCTTGGGAAATTTTCAAATATTAAAAAATAATTACAATATCATGTAACACTGTGGACAGATTCAAATATCCTTTCTTTACTTTTAGTTTTGTGTGTAACACCAGAAATTGTGGACTGAATATCGACACACAATACATTTAAAGACACATCCAATAATTAACTGCTTCCGATACAATGACAGTCGGTTTGTTTTATTGATAGACAAGAAACAATATTATGCTGTGTATCTAAGAATATGCACACACAGATATTATTTACACACACAACCAGTGAAATACTCGTTTGGCTAGTCTTTTACTGGTGGATACATACAAGTACATTAACGCCACCTATTGGTTATGAGCTGTAATAAATACTGTGGTATATTGTGTGTTACTATGTTGTGTTGTTATTATGGTGTACTAGCTAATTTGCTTATATTAGCCTACTAGTAGCAGTAGAATTGTCACAACATATTAATAGTGTGTTTAGAAATAGTGTGGTTAAAAAATGTACGATAAATGACTATATTTTTTCATATTTCACATCATTCATTCACCATGTTGTCATTTTCATGTGACTCTATCGTCAGTACAGTCTGCAACTGTAAAATTTTGTATTATTGTTATAGACCTTTCGATTCATTTGCCTATCTATGGGGAAATGAATAATAAATGGCAGTAAACGATCAACGAACTACTTCCTCGACATTTGAGTTTATGGTAATACATGATTAAAACAAACAGAAAATACTTTCCGTCCATCATATGCTCAGTTCAGAATCTTACCGGAAGTAGTTCCCGATCATTTTGTGTACTCGATCTCTGTTGCATAGGCCTATTTGTCTGTTATATAAAGTGTGCTAATTCAGATGCTGCCAAGGGCTGCAGTTGACCACTAGATAACAAGTGCTATTTCCAGTAATTGGTCCAAGCATATACCCTTTAATCGCCTGCAGGGACACACAATTTACACTTTGATTTTTCATTACTGTACACTTTAAAATAAACTATATAAACGAAGTCCCTGCTGAAAAAAAAACAGCTAGGCTGGTTGGCTTGTTTTAGCTGGTTGACCAGTCTGGTTTTAGAGGGGTTTTAGCCATTCCAGGCGGGTTTCCAGCTATTTCCAGCCTGGTCAGGCTGGGAGATGACCAGCTAAATCCAGCTTGACCAGCCTAGCCAGGGTGGGATCCCAGCCAAAACCAGCTATGTCCAGCTTAAACCAGGCTGGTCAAGCTAGTTTTAGCTGGTCATTTTTCAGCCTGACCAGCTAAGACTAGGCTGGAAATGGCTGGAAATCAACCTGGAAATGGCCCAAACCCCTCTAAAACCAGGCTGGTCGACAGCTAAAACCAGCCCAGGCTGGTTTAAGTAGTTTTTTTTCAACAGGGTGTTGTTTCCACTTAATAAAAAGTATCATTTCATTTTAACTGGAGTGTTTACTTGTCATTAAAGAGTACTTATTTTGCAAAAATGAACCTATTTATCTTTAAAAATATTGTTTGTATGTGTATTTAGGGGCATTTTGTCTTGTAAATAGTAACAAGTGGGACTTATTATGCAAAAATCACTTTTATAAGGGGTTTAAACACAGTTGTGCGGCAGCAGTGTGTGAATATAAACAGCTTCTGATGGTAAAAATGTATTATTATTTTTTTTTTCAAATCAGACTTGATAGAAACTTGATAGGCTTGATAGAAACAGTCTGACTGAAACCCTTTGATTGACATTCTTCCATTGTACGTGTCATCAGAGGGGGAAAACCCCGCCCACTCATTAGCATAGGATGTTAGTCTTGCTTTTGAATCTGCCACTATGCTGACACGCAGGCATTTGTAGCTCCGCCCTTTTTTGAAAAGAGCACAATCTCATTTGAATTTAAAACTGGCCAAAATGGCACTATTATGATCAAAGCCTAAAACGGGCAGTTTCAGAGAGTTTAAAACATTATTCGTGTGGTATTTTGAGCTGAGAATGTACATACTCTAGGGCACATGTGTCAAAGCCAGTTCCTGGAGGGCCGCAACTCTGCTCAGTTTAGTTCCAACCCTAATTAAACACACCTGATCAAACCAATTGAGTGCTTTAGGCTTGTTTGATACCTACAGATAGGTGTGTGTTGAAGCAGGGCTGGAGCTAAACTCTGCAGGGCTCCGGCCCTCCAGGAATTGACTTTGACACCCCTGCTCTTAGGAAATCAGACTTATTTTTAAAAAGGGTATAATAGGTCCCCTTTAACTGATTTCAGAGCATCTGCTTTCTTGTAGGCTACATGATAAATGATGGTATTCGCTTTGCTGCAAAAACCACTCCTAATTAATATTAAAGGTAGTGTGGATTTAGTTAGCTTTAAGTCAGAGATGGTCAAAGTAGGGCCCACGGGCCAAGGTTGGCCCATTGTAACCTTTAATTTGACCCACCGTCCCATCTGAGAAAAGAATGAGAATGATGTAGAGGATTGGGCCAAATGCCTTTAAAAGAGATCGTCATTTATAATTTGATGTAACCTTTTTTGTTTGTTTGTTTTATTGATGAGCTACAAAAAAGCATGTTTCAATGTAATGCTGTAAATGAATCAGATTTTTTAAAATGTAAAGAATGTCACTCGATGGATAGAGGACTATGCAGAACACAGTAAGCAAATCAAGGCAAAAACTAGAACTTAACTCCATTTTGTTGTAAATGAGATTGTTGTTATTCATTATAAAATGTAAAATGCCAGCCTGATCTCACGAGAAAACGGAAGTATTTTACGTTTTGTCAGTTTAGTGGCTAATTCATAGAGTTCAGTCGTACGAAATTGTACGATTTTAAAAAGGAGGCGTGGCACCTAACCCCACCCCTAAACCCAACCGTCATTGGGGGATGAGCAAATCGTACTAAATTGTACGAATTAGATCGGACGAATTCATACGAACTAGCCAGTAAAGCAAAAAGTTACGAACTGCCGTGAGATTGTCTTGAAAGTGTTGTATTAGTTAATATAAAGCAATGATTTCCAGTTATTTTTAAATATTATTAAATAAATTAGGAAATTATCCATGGCAACTAACCTTTTGGCCTTTTATAAGAAAAAGTTTGCCCCTGCTTTAAGTGCACTGAGATTTGGCCTTTTTCAGAAGTGGCACAGCCTTACACTATTTCCTGTCACATGCATGTGCTCCTGTGACTCTTGGAACAAGCCCAAAGTTCCGCTTTTGTCTAGACACTATAAAATCAGACCAAACCATCACCCAAAATACACATTGGGCGGCATATTTGCCTTACAGCTTTTTTTGTGACGTGTTACATAAATCATATTGCATATAAATGTTTCTTGTGAAACTTAAATTGCAAGGTAAATCTGGGATAAAGATTTCAAGAGAAAAAAATGAACAGAAAGAATAATAGTTTGATAGAATTTATTGTTTAAATTTCTCCATATAAACACAATCTGATCAAATATTCATTCATTAGAGGCACATCTCAAAATATATCAGATTTCTACTTTGAAATATGTAAATACATGTTGATGCTAAGTCAGCAGATGATTCGAACTTTCTAAACAATATGAAAACGCTGCTTATCTTTCGTATTTGGAAGTCAATTAGGATAGAAGTGTCTTCTAAATGAATATATGTAAAATGTAAATAAAACAGGCAAGGTAAAATATTTCAGTACAACTTCTTATAGCAAACGAACCAAATAAGGAATGACAAAAACACTGTTAAATGTCATGATAAATCTAAAATTCCCCCTGTGAAAATAATCAAAAGCACTTAAATCTGTTGCAATTATAATCTAAAAAACACCCAAGGAAATATATCAGTGTTAATAACCGTAAAATCAAGTCAAACAAGTCAGTCTACATTCTGTATCCCAAACCCATACTGGAATTCAATAGAAAATCATTGTAAGATATAAAATTGTACATATTAAGCATAGGAATTATAACGGCGTTAAGAAGCAGAAGAGAAGAAGGTGTAAGAAACAGATGAAGAGCTGTAGTCGACACTGCCTCTGCGCGATCCACTTCTTGAGCCTGTTCGGGACCCGGCTCTGGATCCAGAACGAGAGCTTGGTCCTGAGGACACATTATAGGGGCTGCTTATGCCTTTGGTAGACATAGAGGTCGCCTGGAGCATCTTCATGCCATTGTTCTCCTCCACCATGCAGTTATCCATCGCCTCTTTGTATGAGATTTTAAGCTTGGTTTTGGGACAGGTAAGGTTCTTAATGTAGTTCCTGGTATCTTGCAGCTTTTGTGCCCCTTTGCCATCAAGCCACCCTTTCCGGATGGACTCCTCAATGCTTACTCGGCGTCCAGTTCCTGGCTCTATGAGTCCACCTGTGAGATACTGGAACTCTAGAAACCTCTGGCCGGCTTCGTAAGGCAACCATTTTTCCTTCATGGCTTCGGCAGCGGAAAGTTTCCTCTTGGTCTTCACATCCTCAAAACCGTCATAAGCCTTCTGCGCTGGTTTTAGCTTGACGCTCATGTCTTCATCGATAAGGCTTTGCTGTACGGCGTCTTTCAGAGATAGTCTCTGGCCGGTAGCGGGATTGATAATTCCTCCAGAGCAAACCTGCGCTTCAAGGAGTCGCTGAGCGGTGATGTTGTCCACTATTCCACGTCGCTGAGCCTCAGGGATGGTTATCTTCTCAAGGGTCTCCGTATCAAATATTGCTCCCACAGGGCTCTGGTCGTCAAAAATATCAGATGGAGGGGAAAGTGTTATGGAAACGCTTGCAAATCGTTTGCGGACGGTTGGGGATGATGGCTGTGTGGGACTACTGCAGGTGGCTACATCCTCAGGACTGCTGGAGAAGATGGCAAGCTCAGAACTGTTGCTTTTACTAGTGATCAGAGCTGCAAACTCAGTGAGCGTCATAGTCCCTGCACGGTACTTTTCCAAAGTTTGCTTATTGATAATCCCCCTCTGTAGGGACTCCTGAATGTCATACTGGATTCCAGTTTTGCGATCGACAATAAGTAAACGCTTGTTTCCATCAGATGTTTCAATCGTGATCTCCTCCCATTCGCACTCTTGTTCGGAGAGTTCCAGAAAGGTGTCATAGTCGATTAACTCTCGATGGTACGCTTCTCGTACAGTCATCTCTTTACCAGTGTCAGGGTCTACGATCACTACTCTTCTTTTGCGTAGTGTGTTTTTCTGGGTTGTTGTCTGCTTTGGTTTCTGCTTGTCATTTAAAGGCAAAAGCATGAGCCCAGTCTTGGGATCTTTGATGCACCTCTTTTTCAACTCTAGATATGTGAGGTTTTCATGGGTGTTGGGATCAAAGAAACCTTTGGTGTCATCCCCCTCATAGGACAAAATCTCATTCATCTCACGGTCAAAGTAACCCTTCCTGTAAGCCACTTCCACATCAATTCGATGGCTACCTTTAGGATCAATAATCCCACCGCTGGCTATCTGAGCTTCCAGCAGTCTGATTCCATGGCCTTTCTCAATGATCTCTTTCTCAATAGCTTGGAAGAGTGAGATGATCTTTCCTGTTGCGGGATCTTTGTATCCCGTCACAGCCTTCTCAGCAGACAGGAGTTTGTCTTTGAACTCCTTTCCCACAAGACCTCTCTTCCATGCTTCTTCAACTGTCATACAGACATTCTTAACTGGGTCAATTATGAAACCAGAGGCAGCCTGGGCCTCCAGGAGCTCCAGTGTGGTTCCCCGTCGGAGTAGACCATCTTTCATGGCCTGGTAAAAAGGCATGACTCTATCCTTGGCCTCATCATAGATACCGGCAATACAATCAGAGCCACCAAGATATGATTTGAGTTTGTACTCGATATCTTTGCTGGTTAGTTGTCCTCGGTTTACTTTGTCCAAATCAGTTTGATCAAGCAAGTCGGACTCGACAAGCTCTGTAAGCGAGACCTCACCACGGAGACCTTGCACGGTCAATTTCTGCTCAACGACAGGCTTAGAAATCTCCTCCGTCTGGGTTTGCTTGCATGTTGCAACTGGACGCTGTTGCAATCTCCTCAGCTCAATTTCCAAAGACTCCTTCCTACGCATTAGCTCCGAGATTTCCTTGTCTGAGCTCTGAAGACGACCTCTGTAGCGTTCCTCAACACTTCTCAGCTCAGCGGTCAATCTTTGAATCTCACTTTGCAAGGAGGCTCTGTCTCTCTCTACTCTATCCCTATCCATCTCACTCTGTCTGATCTGCCCCTCTTTTAACTCGTACTGGCTTTTCCAATACTTGAAATCCTTTGTGATTTTATCGATTTCATCCTGGAGACGTTGCTTCTGTTTCGTCTCTGATTCCAACGTAAGTTTGATGCGCCTGAGCTCCTCTTCATATTGCTTCTGCTTATCTTTGTCCTGTTGCAGCAGCTTCAGTTTGATTAAGAGACTATCTCTCTCTTGCACAATGTCTTTGTAATTTGAATCAGATCGCTGGATCATCATGGATGTCTGAAAAATAAATGAGAAATGGTGTTGTTAAAAGAATGCTTTTTAGTAATATTAGAGGATTGAATAATGCATTACAATAATTATTGTTTGATTAAGACATGGTTAGAATAAAACAAAGGAAAACAAGGAGAAAAAATTAGCAGAAAGACAGCAACCGTGCAGTGTTATGCAGAAAATTTGCTTTCAAAAGTCACAAACATTAGGCAGCAAAGCAATATCCAGCAAAGTTAACTGAAAATGGTGATGTATTTTTGATTCAGCTGATACAGAAGAAAATTGCTTGTGTCACTCAGAATAAAATACCTCTGAGAACTGCTTTTGGATTTGGGCGATTTCCACCCTTAAACTTTCCCTCTCTTTTGTCAGTTCATTGATTAGTTCCTGCAGTTCCAGTGCTCTGTTATTGCTGGTTTGTAACTGAAACTGAATGGCAGATAACCGTGACGCACTTTCACTCTCAATGGTGCCCAGGCTTCTTTTAGCATCATCCCGCTCCAGCCGCACATTCCTTAGTTCCTCCTCAAGCCGCAGGCGCTCTTTGGTAAGATTCTGGGTGAGGGTCTGCAACTTCTCAACCTCGCTAGTGCTCTCATTTAGTAATCGACTCTTCTCCTCAATAGTCTTGTAGAGGGAGTCGTTTCGCTGATTAGCCTCTCGGACCAGGCCCTGCTCTCGTAGAAGCTGCTGTTGCAAAGCCTTCAGTTCTGCATTGACTTTGGTCAGATTCTCTACTGTGATTTTATATTCTTTCAGGCTTCTCTCCAACTCATCTTTTGAACTGCGAAGCTCCTGCTCGTACCTCCGTCCAGAAGAACTTTCTTTCTCTTGTTGGACCCGCAGAGTGCTGATGGTAGTGGTGTATTCACGGCACGTCTGATTCACCCTATCCAACTCTGTTTCCATTCGTTTTCTCCTCGTGAGCTCATCCTGATTATTCCTTCTCTCTTTCTCCAGTTCAACCTGCAACTCATTCACCTTGGACTGCAGTTCATTTATGCGACTCTGCAATCTGGTGGAGTTCTGCTCCAACTTCATCTTATCACTTTTTTGTACATCCATTTCCCTCTTTATAATGAGCACCTCTTGCTCAGAGACCTTTAATTTGTTGATGACCTCTGTGGTTGAAGTCTGCTTGGCGAGTATTTCAGCCTGAGACTGTCTGAGGCTTTGATTCTCAACCTCCATTGCTTTCCTCCGCCTGGACTCGTCTTGCAAATTTTGTGTCAGCAATGTAACCTCACGGGTCTTCTCTTGAGCAACTCTGTTAGCATCAGCCAGGTCCATCTTGTGTCTCGTTTCAATCTCTTCCCTTTGACGAATTATGATCTGAATCTGTGACTCCAGTTCCTTCTTGGATCTGCTTTCATCTGCAGCCATAGACCTCTTCTGATGTGCGTCTTCTTCTGCTTTCCGTCGTGCTGCTTCCGTCTGGGAGAAAGAAAGCTGAAGTTTCCTTAGTTCCTCTTCCAGATCTCTCTTCTCAGAGGTTAACCTGTCCACCTGAAGTCTCAGAGATGCCGATTCCTCATCCTTCTGCTGTGCCGACTTGAGCACAGTGGTCTTGGTGACGTGGATCTCAGACTCATATGTTTGCTTTAGGCTATTTATGTCCTGGTTCAACTGGGTTCTTACCTTTGAGGTCTCCAGTTCTGCTGCCGAGCGTCGGGAGGCCTCGTCCTGCAGCTGTAATTTCAGCCGTTCAATCTCCCGCTCTTTCTCTTTGATGGCTCTTTCAAATTGACTTTTGGACAAAGTGATCTCCTCCAGTTCTTTCTGTCTCTTGCGCATGGCCAGCTCATACTCCTCCTGCTGGTTAGTATAGCGCTCCTCTGCCAGCCTCCGCTTGCGCTTTTCCTCCTCGAGTAGGAATGTAAGGCGGGACATCTCATCTTGTAAACTCTTCAGCTGGTTTTGGGTACTATCCAGGCTTTCCTGAGCAGTGTTGCATTGCCTGGCCTGGGTTCTTTTCACCTCCTCCATAGATATGAGCTGCTCTTTGGACTGGGTCAGCTCCAGGCGAAAGCGAGTCAAACTGTCCTCCAGTGATTTGTTCTTCTGGTTTTGATCTTTGAGGTTGTCCTTGAGGCGTCTCAGTTCCTCCTCCAAAAGCTCAATTTTAGTGTTCCGCATCTGAATAAAAAGCGAAATAGTAGTAGTTAGTACCAATAAACCAACTATAACAATAATAAAGACTACAGAATACACAAGATGTGCCACTTGTATAGTTTTGAATGAGGAAAAGTGTAACAGTCAGTATGACGAATGAAGCCCCGCCTTCTAGTACAGAAGCCAATCATTGATCGTTATAGACTGATGATACTCGGAGAAAGGGGCTTGGACAAGACGTGAGTTTCCGCAGATAATGTGTGATCCTGAGGTTCAGAAATGAAACTAAAGAGATAGTTATTTCATTGCTTAGTAATTTCATTGGTGATTCCTAATATGAAATTAAATCGTAAGCTTGGCAAGCAATTTTGGAGAATTTCATGTTTCCCCATTCAAACAGAATGCCTGAGCATACTACCCGAGAGGCATTTCAAAGATGGTCGCAGAGTAAAATTACTTGCCCTGAAGGTTCTAGGGGTTGTCAAAAGTATTGACTTTGTTACCAATCAATATCGATATTTTAAAAATGTCCATTTTCTACTAATATTTGATTTGCTGCTGCACACATTCTTGAACACCACTGATTGGCTATTGCGTTCACATGCTTGACAGATATGACTGTGATTGTCCTGAAGGTCCATTGCGTCACAACTCCTCACCACTGATCACAAAATGCAAACACAGATACATAGACACTCGAGCATTTGAAAGCCGCAACTATCAGCTGATCGTAGATATATGATAGATCCACAGACAGATTATTATCCAACAAACCACATGCCTGTTTAGGAAACGCTTTGCAAAGACGTATTCACAACACATTTCATCTGAAACAGCACTTTTACCTTTAACTCCTCCATGTTTTTCAGCATTTCCCCAAGGAATTTGTAGTAGTCACTTGATCGTGTCAAGAGCTCTATGTAGCGAGACTGCAAATCTGTTGCCTGTAGTGAAACAGTTATTGTAGATAAAGTCAGCGTAGGTAGAAAAGCTGTTTTGAGAGCTCATATACTCAAATAAATCATGTGTATTGTGTTGTGGTGTGATTACCTCCTCCCTGAGGACAGTGGCTGGAGACTGCAGCATAGTCCTTTTGATGGGAATGTTCAGCAGAGTCTCCAGACCTGCACTATAAGACGCCAACTGGAGCTCATAATCCTGGGAAAATAGAAATTAGAGAACTAAGCCTCTCGCAATGTTCGTATGTGCAGTTGAAGGCAAAATTATTAACCTTCCTGTGAAATTTAAATTGGAAAAAGCGTGCTGTTTAATGGAGAGAAATTATTTTTAAACATTCCAAGAACTCATTTCCTTTGTCTTTTCCATGATGACAGTACATAATATTGTACTAGTTATTTCGCAAGATACTAGCATTCAGAACATACCTGTCAACCCTCCCGTTTTTCCCGGGATTCTCCCGTATTTTACAGTTCTATCCTGCTATCATCCTATGTAAAAGTATTTTCCCGTAAATCTCCCGTATTTTCAGTCTGTCTCTGAAGGGTAGCAAGTAAACATTAAAGAGGCGATCCTCCCCATAAGCTACCAGGGGGCGCCCCTTGCTCTTAAATGTGAGTCTGTTCTGTGCTTTCGCTTTGTTATGAAAACACTTTGAAATAAATATAAAAACGGCAGGATTCCTTTTCCTGTTCATTACAGGCGCCGACTCCCCTTCATATGCAATCCTCAAAATAATCATAGTGTTACATGACTGTCAGCTGACCTGCTCCATATTGATAAATAGACGCTGTTTCCCAAACGGATTTTGTACACACGATCTGAAGCAGAGCGAAACTCTGTGTTTTGGGTGCGTGTTTAAACGGACATATACACAGAATGAATAATGATAATATCTAAAGATGTCGATCTTGGTGGGGTTTTTTTTTCAAACATAACTAATTTCGTCCTAAATGTGCATAAAAAGTTAGGAAAACAATCGAAAGCTTTCATTATAATGTTAGATGTGTGCATTTTAAAGTTATTTAATGTAATCAAACGAAAAAAATCTAAATAAATAAGAGATTCATTCACTGCTCTTCAATCAGAATGTGTAAGTTATACAGTGAAGAAACGGCTAATGAAATTTGATAGCTTGATTCTATTTCATTTTAATAGCTATTCATTTTCATTAGCTGAACTGTTTGCTAATGTATTTTCTGCTAATGTATCCTATTTAATTTTTCTTTTGTAAATAATAATAAGAAAACATATTACTGACCATTTAACTGTTTATTTACAATAAAAAATACCTCCAAATGAGCATATTTAGTAATTTAGGGATTATTTTAAGGGGGGTCGGGTTGGGGGAAATCCCTTATTATGGTGGGCATATCCCTTATTTTCACATCCCAATGTTGACAGGTATGATTCAGCATGAATTGCATCGTAAAGGATTAACTAGGTTAACTAGGCAAGTTAGGTTGATGAATGAATGAATGAATGAATGAATGAATGAATGAATGAATGAATGAATGAATGAGTGAATGAATGAAAAGGAGTGTCACCTTTATGGAGGCAGCACATGTATCTGAGTCTTTGACCACAGCATCCACCTTTTCTTTCTTTCCCTTTATCTCAGAATACAGCGCCTGTACATTGAACGATATATACATTGTTTTACACTTCAACATATCTTAATCTCTCTATATATGCATATCAAAATGTATTGGTGTTATCTGAATTGTATACAACAATTTAGTCTAAAAATGCACAACATGGGATTTTACAGTTGTGCCATTATTTCTTGCAAAGCCCTAGACAAAACAATATCTAAAACAGCTGCGTATATACTGGATATTTGCTCAAAGGCTTATTTTTATTGTATTTTTCATATTCTTCGTTCAACATGGCTATATTTGACTGACTTTTTGCTGGTTGAGGTGGTCCATTAAATTGTCCACACTGTTGAATTTGGTAATCTGGAGGGTATCCTGGCGCTGACGTGTGTCCTGAATCCATCTGTTTATGTTGGAGCTGGTCTGCTTGTAGTGATTCAGCTGTTTCTCTTGTTTCTCCAGGTCCCACGTCCTGAAAACAGAGAGAAATTAATCAAAATATAATAATGCTAGAGATACTTTCTACAGCTTTTTTGTTTAACCCCATAATTAAAGCTCAATCCGCTTCTAAAGGGTGTCAGAATAAGATGTATGGGTAAATAGTTTGATCTGTATCTTAAATGATAATTAAAATAATATATATATATATATAAATATACATTTGTCCACCCCTGAAACAGCTCATACCAATGTGAACGCATAGTCGCGGCAATCAGTCTAAGTGAGAAATATTCATTCAGCAAGCTAAAACCAGCAGATCTACAGCACCGATAGACAAGTAAAGTGTTCAAAAGACACTTGTCTTGTAAAACAGGTGTGTGTATCCACATTTAGCCTGAAAGTAAAAGTCAAATTAGATGAATAATCTGTATTTTAATAGACTCCTGTTCACACGTGAAGATAAACAGTAAAATAATAAGTGCAATTTTTCATGATCATCGATTTACTGCTGCTAAACTTTTCAATGTTTTTATAATCAAAAATTGCTGGCTTTGAGAATCATACATCTGCTGAAATAGCCAATCAGATGTTACTGTAGGTCAGAATACACTCAATATCCCTCAAAACACTACAAATTAATTGGATGCAACTGAATTAAATATATAGAGTAAATTTGGTTCACAGAGCATGTATTACACAAACCCCCATGACAGTCAATGTATAATTCACACCCTGGCCAAAAGTGAATTCAGGACACCAGATTGAGGAGCAGTGCAATATGTGCTTTGTACCTGCTATCAATCTGAGTCACAATTCTGCGCCAGCGGTCAGTCATCTGTCCGACCAGCTCAGTGTATCTGGACAGGTCAACATCACACTGATGGAAAGACTGGTCAATCTGACTGTTCCAGTGCACAGCTTTGGACAGCTCCGTCTCCATCCCCTTCAAAACACCCTTCTTCTGCTCCAGCTCTGCTTTCATAGTCTACAGAAAACAAGAGATCAGATTCAATTACAAAGACTGTACAGACGAATTATTAGCCCTCCGAAATTATTAGCTGTATATTTTCTCCAATTTCTATTTAAAAGAAGCTTTTTTCAACACATTTCTAAACAGAATAGTTTCAATAACTCATTTCTTTTATTTTTGCCATGAAGACAGCACATAACATTTGACTTGCCAGAATACTAGAATTATCTGAAGTGTTTGGAAGAGTGTTCAAGTGAACTGTGGCATAATAAAAGCTCCGCTGATTTTGTGCCAAGTCGCACACGTCTCTCATCAGTCAATTGCTTCAGTGTTTCTCTCATTTCACTTCTCAGCTTTCAGTCTTACTCTGTTTCATACTACCATGATAATAAGTATAGACTGCTTTAGCTCATCCATCAACATGATTTCTCCAGGATTGGCGTATGATAATGAAGACCTCAAGTCCCATGATTCCTTCCACACTCATGAATTATGATGAATATATATATATATATATATATATATATATATATATATATATATATATATATATATATATATATATATATGAGCAATATCACACTCGTAGCATATCGGCACTGGCAGGAGGGGTGCGTTAGTGTCCCACCAGTGATGATATACAGCCATATCGCACTGCTACTCATGTGATATTGCGTTTGTACAACAGTTCAACGGCATAATCATGTGTATAAAAAAGAACTCAAACACAGAGGGTCTAAAAACCCTTTTGTACGAGGAACTACTTTCTTCTGCCATTCATTCACATCTGCAGCTGACTAGTATTTGAATGATTCTCTAGCGTAATGTCTAAAGTTATGACAAAACAGGTGATTTTGCTCATATTTTAAGATTATAAGGCTGAACAGCATGAAATGCCATCAGTCTACAGAAATTTCTCAGTATTTCTCTGTTGCAATCGGGAGATCACAATAATTAACCCAGAAAAAGCCAAAGCAAAGCAAACACTTGCAGAAGCGCTACCAGAAACACTAGCAGACTGTGGTATAAAAACAACACTACAACATACAACAAACAAAAAGAGAGATCGATTTATAAAAGTCACTCACCTGTTCTATAATGATTGGTTCAAGTTTCATTTTAAATTTACGCTCAGATCCTACAGCTTGTAATGCGGTCTCTATCGCCACCTTTTAATGTCAATTTCTTTGCTCAAGTCGCACTAAATTACTACTAAATTTGTACTATAAAATATTGTTTAGTAAATATTACTGCAGTTTATATGAAATGATTTTATTGATCAGTAACATTTAACAAACAACAATATAAAGACAAGTAAATCAGTCAAACGTTAGTCAGCCAGCATTAAGCTAAACTTAACATTGCAGTCAAATCTCCCAATTACTCCAGTCATTTTTGCTTTTATTACTATTACCATTAATAATAATAATAATAATAATAATAATAATAATAATAATAATACGCAGGCGACGCAGTGGTGCAGTAGGTAGTGCTGTCGCCTCACAGCCAGTAGGTCGCTGGGTCGAGCCTCGGCTGGGTCAGTTGGCATTTCTGTGTGGAGTTTGCATGTTCTCCCTGCGGTCGCCTGGGTTTCCTCCGGGTGCTCCGGTTTCCCCCACAGTCCAAAGACATGCGGTACAGGTGATAAGGGTAGGCTAAATTGTCCATAGTGTATGAGTGTGAATAAGTGTGTATGATTGTTTCCCAGAGATAGGTTGCGGCTGGAAGGGCATCCACTGTGTAAAACATATGCTGGATAAGTTGGCGGTTCATTCCGCTGTGGCGACCCCAGATTAATAAAGGTACTTAGCCAAAAAGAAAACGAATGAATGAATTCTGAAGGATCATGTGACTCTGAAGACTGGAGTATTGAAGCTGAAAATTCCTCTTTAAAATCGCTGGAATAAATTATTAAATTATTAAGTGAAATGAAACTAAACTACTTTTGAACAGTTATTTTATAGTGTAATAACATTTCACAATTTTACAATTTGTTCAGTATTTCTGATCAAATAAATGCAGCCTTGGTGAGCAGGAGAAGCTTAATTTAAAACATTTAAAAATCCCACCGAACCCAAACTTTTGACCAGTAGTTTGTGTGTATATATATATGTATATATATAAATATATATGAATTGTTATGAATATGTGCCCTCTAGAGGCCAAGATTACATACTTTAAAAAAAAACACGTGGTTCAGATATGTCACCTTGAGAGTCATGCAGTACTTTTCCACTTCATTCAGGTCAAGAGAAGAGGTTTCTTTTTCAGTCAGACGAGCCTCGTGAACTTTAATGATGTCCTCTGCCTGCAGGAAGTGCTGGAGCAAAGCTTGTAGAGCACCAAGTCTAAAATCAGACAAACACCCATCAAACATCATGTTATATTCCTCTATTACAACATATAAGACAGACATTCATAGGTTAACCTCTCCTCTTTTGGTTAAATTCACAGATTTTGGATTCTGATCATGGACTGACAGTGTGTCTCATTGGAACAGCAAGACAGTTAATTATAATTTTAGAGTTTAGATACTTGGGGTGTGCTATAATACTGTAATTGCTGTGCAATATGACATTATTGAGAATGAAATACAAATAGAACCATCTTGAGAGGAATATATATATATTTATTTATATATATATATTTATTTATTTATTTATTTTATATATCGATTTCTTTTAGATATATATATGAAGGGTTCCACATAATTCATTCAGGTTGTCCCAACAAAAATCGATTAAGTAAACTTAAGTTAACTGGATTGAACATAAAACAATTAAGTAGTCCCAAACAAATCTCAAGAATACTAAAGTAGTTTGAACATCAGGAAAATAATTTTTTGAGTACATATAAACAACCAACCAGCATCCAATACAAACCCCTTCAAATCTGCCATTATCAGGGTCCATTTCCATGTCAAGAGCAAACCTACTCTACAATCTCTAGGCCATAAACGGCAATCTATTTGAGTAAAACGGAGCCAATGCATTTCAATGCATTCAATGTTCTTGCCTCTGGATGTATGCGCTGGAGAAGCCCTGCAGGCTGCCCAGTTTCTGATTGATCAGGTCCAGTTCTGCGCGCAGGTATCGGCTTTGCTCTGGGTTATTGCTGCCCTCCAGCTCTCTCATAATCTTCTCCCTCAGATGCAGATACTCGTCCCGGATGGAGTCCAGATCACGATGAACACCCTGAAATACAATGCAGGGTGATAGGGATATTAGGGATATTGAATAAGGGATTTGGAGATAGCATCAAAAACTGTACTTCATATAAATCTTTGCCATAAAGACAGCACATAATATTTGACTAGATATTTCTCAAGACACTATTATTCAGCTTAAAGTGACATTTAAAGGGTTAACTAGGTTAATTAGGGTAAAGTTAGGGTAATTAGGCAAGTCATTGTATAACAGTGGTTATAAAACAAATAAGACTCTCTCCAGAAGAAAAAATATTATAGGAAATACTGTGAAAAATTCCTGAATCTTTTAAAAATCATCTGGGAAAATAAATTCACAGTAGGGCGAATAATCTTGACTTTAACTGTGAGTAGTGTTTGTCTGTACCTGTAGCAGCACGATTCTCTGTGAACACTCCTGAACGCTGTTCTCCTTCAGCGGAACGTGCAGATGTTTGGTGAGTCCGGCTTCTGCGGTCTCTAGTCTGCGTCTCAGAGCGCTGAGGTCCGACAGCAGACTCACATTGAGACCCGAAACCGACACCGAAGTCGCAGTCTTCCCACTCGACACCGCAGTCGCAGTCTTCCCACTCGACACCTCAGATTTCAGCTTAGAATCTGTCTCCACCATCACAACTTCTCTGATCACTCCATTCTCCCCTACAAGAAAAATGACACTCTAATAAAAACAATACAAGACCAATAATACTCCAGTAACACCAATACCAAGATCAATAACACTCCAGTAACTCCAATACCAAGACCAATAACACTCCAGTAACTCCAATACCAAGACCAATACCACTCCAGTAACACCAATGCCAAGACCAATAACACTCCAGTAACTCCAATACCAAGACCAATAACACTCCAGTAACTCCAATACCAAGACCAATAACACTCCAGTAACTCCAATACCAATAACACCAATACCAAGACCAATAACACTCCAGTAACACCAAGACCAATAACACTCCAATAACACCAATACCTAGACCAATAACACTCCAGTAACACCAAGACCAATAACACTCCAACGACACCAATACCAAGACCAATAACACTCCAACGACACCAATACCAAGACCAATAACACTCCAATGACACCAATACCAAGACCAATAGCACCAATACCAAGACCAATAACGCTCCAGTAAAACCCAGACCAATAACACTCCATTAACACCAATACCAAGACCAATAACACTCCAGTAACACCAAGACCAATAACACCAATGCCAAGACCAATAACACTCCAGTAACACCAAGACCAATAACACTCCAATAACACCAATACCAAGACCAATAACACTCCAATGACACCAATACCAAGACCAATAGCACCAATACCAAGACCAATAACGCTCCAGTAAAACCCAGACCAATAACACTCCATTAACACCAATACCAAGACCAATAACACTCCAGTAACACCAAGACCAATAACACCAATACCAAGACCAATAACACTCCAGTAACACCAAGACCAAGACCAACAAATGTCCAGTGACACCAATAACACCAATACCAAGACAAATAACACCAAGACCAATAACACTCCAGTAACACCAAGACCAATAACACCAATACCAAGACCAATAACACTCCAATAACACTAATACCAATACCAACAACTGTCCAGTAACACCAATAACACCAATACCAAGACCAACAACTGTCCTGTAACACCAGTAACACCAATACCAAGACAAATAACACTCCAATAACACCTATAACACCAATAACTCTGAACACTACATTTAAGCTTATTACTGAGGAAATGTGTGTATTTGTGTGTGAATGGTGTCTTTGCTCTTACTGTAGTTGGGCAGTTGGATCACCAGCCGGTCGTAGTGGGACTGAGCTCCGGAGTACTGAAGCTCCATCTTTCTCTTGTCTTCATCACCAAACATCTCAGAGCCAATACTGTTGCGCAGAAACTCCTGGTAGTGGATCTCCAGGTTCTTAATGGTTTGGCGATACTCCTCAGGACGCATTTGTGTCAGCTAAAAGAGACGGAGGGAGAGAGAAGATCATAAATACCTACAGCAGCCAGATATAAAGCTTCAGTCAAAGCCATTTACAGAACATTATGACATTAAGACAGAGATGCCTAGGGGCAGGTACAACCGTATGTTTATTATTCGCTCATAGAGAAAGGGTCTTTGATAGTCTGAAATTAGTTTTGCCAAAGCCATAATAATAATAATAATAATAATAATAATAATAATAATAATAATAATAATAATAATAATAATAATAGTCGTGTTTAAATGTTCAGCCGTATTCTGCTTTGATTGGTTAGCTGGAATCTACTCTGCTCTGACAAGTTAGATGGTTCTAGTCTGATCTGATTGGTCAGCCATAGCCTGCTCATTCTGCTCTGATTTGTCAGCTATACTTTGCCCTGATTGGTTGGGTGTCTCTACTCTGCTCTGATTGGTCAGGTGTTTCTACTCTGCTCTGATTGGTCAGCGGTGCTCTGCTCTGACTCGTCAGATGGATCTTCTCTGCTTTGACTGGTTAAATGGCTCTACTCTGGTCTGATTAGTCAGCCATTGTCTGCTCTGATTGGTCAGCTGCCTCTGCTCTGATTGGTCAGGTGGTTCTACTCTGCTCTGATTGGTCAGCGGTACTCTGCTCTGACTCGTCAGATGGATCTTCTCTGCTTCGACTGGTTAAATGGCTCTACTCTGGTCTGATTAGTCAGC
The DNA here is from genome assembly GCF_903798145.1 of Danio aesculapii. NCBI lineage: Eukaryota > Metazoa > Chordata > Actinopteri > Cypriniformes > Danionidae > Danio > Danio aesculapii. The sequence goes on along the minus strand of NC_079436.1, from coordinate 2,258,788 downwards.
CATTGTCTGCTCTGATTGGTCAGCTGTACTTTGCTCTGATTAGTCAGGTGTCTCCACTCTGCTCTGATTGGTCAGAGGGTTCTACTCTGCTCTGATTGGTCAGATGGCCCTACTTTGATTAGCCAAGTGACTCTATTCTGCTCTGATAGGTCAAACGACTCTACTTTGATTGGTCATGTGTATCTACTCTGCTCTGTTCTGTCAGATGGCTTTACTCTGATTTGTCAACTGGCTGTACTATGCTCTGATTGGTCGGATTTGCTCTACTCTACTCTGGTTAGACAGTCATACTCTGCACTGATTGATCAGATGGCCTGATCAGAACACCCTGTGATTGGATAGATGCCTCAATTCTGTTGTGATTGGTCTACTGCTTAGCGCTTACAATGAGTATCAGAGACCAATTGCCTGTAACCATATCTAAAATTCAGTTCTTCTCACATTCATAATTTGCTTTCAGAGAAAACAACATCATCTTGAGATGTTAACAACACCAACCAAACCTTCATACATTACTTATTATTCTAGAATTATTATTCTTACTCCAGAAAGTAATATAAAAATTACTGACGACAGTGGCGTTTGCTTGCAACATGTTCTGTCATGTTGATTTTTGAGGTTTTGCAGACCTTTTACATTTTCAAACAACTTCATTACTCACTGCATGGTAAGTAATATCTGTACAAAGCATGATGGGTCACTTTTACTGTAACTGTACTGTAATCTGTGCATGAGCTCCTACCATAGAGAGAGTGAGGGAGTTGATGTGCTGGATGTCTCTCAGACAGTACTGCCAGGATATCAGACTCTTGATGTTGATGTACAGCTGACTCCAGATGGACATGATGGCTTCATAATACTGCTCGTTCCTGCCAATCAATCAATCAATCAATCAATCAATCAATCAATCAATCAATCAATCAATCAATCAATCAATCAATCAATCAATCAATCAATCAATCAATCAATCAATCAATCAATCAATTTTGTCATTACATTTTTACAGTGTACTTCTGTGTAAATAAGTTTACTGTGTGTATGTGTGTGTGTTTATGAGTGTATGTTGTACTTGTTTGCCAGGCTGATGCTCAGAGGGTTTGGTGGTGGGATGATCAGACACACAGACGGGATGAGCATGTCCAGTCCTCCCGGTCCAGTCACGTGCCACTTACTGCGCTGAGAGTTGTCTTTCAGGATACCTTCATTCCCCTTCATAATGCCTTTCTGTAAAACACAAACTGTGCTTCAGTGTTTCATGCAACATAAGAAGCACTCACACTACCTATAGTTACATATAAAACATGTATTCACTTAGCAGATCCTTTTATCCAGTATTTTTTCAACACATTTATGAACATAATATTTTTAACAACTCATTTTTAATAACTGATTTCTTTTATCTTTGCCATAAAGAGAGTACATATTTGACCTGATATTTTTCAAGACACTTGTTGTCAGCTTAAATTGACATTTTAGGGTTTAACTAGGTTAATTAAAATATAAAAAAGAAATAAATTAAAGAAATGGTAAAAATAAATAAATTAATTAATTAATAAAAAAATGAATGAATAAATTAATTAATTAATGAAATAAAACAAATTTAAATTTAAAATTTAAAATAAATTAATTAATTAATTAAAAAAATGAATGAATTAATTAATTAATTAAATAAAACTAATTTAAATTTAAAAAGTAAATAAATTAATTAATAAAAAATAAATGAATAAATAAATAAATTAATTAATTAATAAAAAAATGAACAAATAAATTAATTAATTAATGAAATAAAACAAATTTAAATTTAAAAGTAAAAATAAATAAATTAATTAATTAAAAAAATGAAAGAATGAATTAATTAATTAATGAATGAAATAAAACAAATTTAAATTTAAAAAGTAAATAAATAAATTAATAAAAAAATAAATGAATAAATAAATTAATTAATTAATAAAAAAATTAACAAATAAATTAATTAATTAATTAAATAAAACAAATTAAAATTTAAAAGTAAAAATAAATTAATTAATTAATTAAAAAAATGAATGAATGAATGAATGAATGAATTAATTAATGAAATAAAACAAATTTAAATTTAAAAAGTAAATAAATAAATAATAAAAAAATAAATGAATAAATAAATTAATTAATTAATAAAAAAATTAACAAATAAATAAATTAATTAATTAAATAAAACAAATTAAAATTTAAAAGTAAAAATAAATTAATTAATTAATTAAAAAAATGAATGAATGAATTAATTAATTAATTAATGAAATAAAACAAATTTAAATTTAAAAAGTAAATAAATTAATTAATAAAAAAATAAATGAATAAATAAATTAATTAATTAATAAAAAAATTAACAAATAAATAAATTAATTAATTAAATAAAACAAATTAAAATTTAAAAGTAAAAATAAATAAATTAATTACTTAAAAAAATGAATGAATTAATTAATTATTTAATTAATGAAATAAAACAAATTTAAATTTTAAATTTAAATTAAATTAATTAATAAAAAAGGAAAAAATTCATAAAATTAATAAAAAAAAAATGAATAAAATAAAATAAAATTAAATAATGTGAGTATGTGAGCATGACTGACCTGATCCTGTTTGAAGTCACACAGAGCTTGCACTATGACCGGACTGCTGCTCTTCTCCTCTGGATTGCGAGGTTTCAGACACACGATGTTCTTGGACTTGCTGACCAGCGTCTGAACCTGACGCTTATTCTCAATGACCCTCTCCTTCTCTTTCTACACACACAAACAAACTCAATTATGTTTATGTTTATGATTTGTTTATCAGCTTTAAAACATCTCACGTTGGCCTGAGTGCTATCCAATAAACAGAAATAAACAGAACATAGAAACAGGATGACATAAACACTACAAAAAACACACATCAACAAACATACAGCTCACAAAACAAAGCCTAAGCAGGATTTCAGGACATTTAATAAATAATATGGGAAATAATTTGGAATTATAATTACAGTAATTACAGTGAATTATTCATATTATTAATTAAATTAGACATTAATAGCATTTTATTAATGCTTACGCCAACGTTAAACCTATCAGTAATGTAAAAAATTAATTATTATCAACATACACAGCTCAAACTAGCTCACAAAAAAAGCCTAAGCAGGATTTCAAGACCTTTAATAAATAATTTAGAAAAATCTGTTATATTAATTACAGTAATTAAAGAGAATTATTCATATTATTAATTAAATTAGACATTAATAGCATTTTATTAATGCTTACCCCAACATTAAACCTATCAGTAATGTAAAAATATGAATTATTATCAACATACACAGCTCATACTAGCTCACAAAAAAAGCCTAAGCAGGATTTCAGGACCATTAATAAATAATTTAGGAAAATTTGTTAAATTAATTACAGTAATTAAAGAGAATTATTCATATTATTAATTAAACTAGACATTAAATAGCATTTTATTAATGCTTACCCTAATATTAAACATATCAGTAATGTAAAAATATGAATTATTGTTGTACAATGTCACAGAAATGCTGCTATATTGATGAGAGTATGCACAGATGTATCCCATCTAGACTTTTCAGTTCGTTTAACATTAATTGTGCAATTTGTCAGGGCTAAAAACGCACATACAACAAGAAACCATACAACCAGGATGCAAAAATAACTAAAACATCTCATATGAAATGGCATGAACGTCATATTAGTTAGCTGAACTCTACAGTTGTTCCACATTCAGTCAGATGAGGAAATGAGCTTCACCTCCAGGTTTTTCAGCATGTCGCTGAGGTTCTCCAGAGGTGTGGTTTTGTCGCAGCCGAACTTCTTACGGATGTTTTCGTGGTCTTTCTGCAGTCTGCCGTACGTCTCATTCGCCTCCTTGAAGAACTGAAGAAGAAGTTGCAAAGTTACTTATAGTCAACAGAATTTCTAAATGAGAATATCAAAATCCCTCCCTTAACTGACCCATTCAGGTTTTGGATTCTCTTCTAATGTTCTGATGGGTTGACTGAGGTGTGTTTGAATAGGAAGAGGTTGAAAATGTGTACTGTTGGTGTGTCTTCAGGAACCGGGTTGGGAAACACTGTTCCAATGTTTTCATTCATGCTTATTTCTTCATTCCTGCACATTTCTTTCCCATAAATATATACACAATCAAGGCAGAAATTATTGATAACCCTGATATCTGATAAAAGATTAATTTTATTCAACCAGCTATTTTGTTTTTTAACGGAAATGTCAACGGCTTCTCCCAAAAGAGAATAAGACGATGTACAAGAGGCATCATTATGGGAAAAAAAATCTCAGCTTTAAAGATGCAGTAGTTGATCTGCTAGAATGCTAACCGGTTAGCATAATATCTTTAAAACACAGTCCCTCCCCTGCCTTCCAAAGCCACGCCTCCTGATATCATGAACGCACTAGTGATGGGAAGTTCGGATCATTTTTTTTTCTTGTTCATCGAGATGAACGATTTTTTTCGAGTCATTTTGTTCATTTGGTTCAATTTGCCAAAATATTATTAAAATGTTCCGAATTGCTTCCAAACACATCTACAACAAGCCCAAAAGGTTGAGTACACGACAAATAAGTCATAAATAGACTACTATAAGAAGGAGAACATAATAATTCAATGTTTCCCTGCTCTTTTGTCTATGAAGGTATTTTTGTGTCTTCGCTCAGCTCACCTCTTCATGTCTTCAAATGTCAGTGGTTCATTCACGCTACACTGACAGTCACATATAATCTTAACCAATGTACACAGTCTGAGCCGATAGGAGCCATGATGATTAGTTCACCTTTCGGGTCTTCTGGTTCTTGAGTCGTTTGGTTATCACGTTATAGAATGACTCAAACCCGAGGACTCGAGAGGTGAATGGATCAAATATCTTTCCGGCTTGAAGGATAGCATTTTTTTTATTGTTAAGATTTTGCTAAACATTTACTAATAAATGCAGACATAAAGGGTTCTTCTTTTTAAGGGTTAACTGTGATAATGTGTGTACAAGAAAGAGGAACCCAACTTCCTGCTGCTCATAACAGATACCAGGAAGAGGAATATCTGGTTGCTGCATGGTCAAACTGTCAAGACAACACCATTTAAGTCAATAGGGTTGGGGTTAGATAGTGTGCGAAAACAGTATAAATAGCCTGAAGGAGGGCATAATAGAGGGGGCTGAATTGATATTGCACCTCTCCTGCGCAGAACTTGTACTCTCTAACTTCTTGCATTCAAAATAAAACTTAATTTTCAACTCAGGTCTCTGTCAATTTTTGAACATGCAATGGACCATTTGAGTCCTACAATTGGTGACCCCGACGTGATTGACTGGAGACTGTCAAATAGATGAACGTTTATTTCTGATGCCAAAACCAGAGGCACCTCTCTGAAGAAAGGTAAGCAGAAACCTTTTTCTAAAATTCTGCTATTGAATATTCTAAATAAGTGGCTTTTGGCATCGGTAAATACGTTGTTCATTTCTTTGATATATTTGAATGGCCCGTGAGGAACGAATGACCCAAACCCAATAGATGACTCGAGAGGTGAACGGATCAATTCTCTTTTCGGCTCTAAACGCAAATGATTGGCTTCTGCGATACCACCAGCACAAATGTGCGCAGGTTGCGCACGCGCGGATGAACGAATCCCTCCCTGAGAGGACTCGTAGTTCCCGAGTCATATTGAAGATTCATTCAAAATGAACGAATCGTTCAAGAACGACCCATCACTAGAACGCACACCGTAAAGATAACAGCAGACGACCCACTAGTTCATGTCATTCACCAATTAGAAATGTATTTCGTGGTCGGTGCCAGTGGTGTAGTGGTTAGTCCGTCAACCGGCGCCCTATTATGAAGTATATGTTGCATATAGGCAGCACGGTATGTGTATGAGTGTGTGTGTGAATGTGAAAGTCTATGGTTGTTTCCTAATACTGGGTTGCAGCTGGAACAGCATCCGCTGTGAAAAGCATATGCTGGAATATTTGGCGGTTCATTCTGCTGTGATACTATACAAAGGACTAAGCTGAAAGAAGATAAATGATGCATATAAAACATATTTAATATATGTGAAGTCCAAAATTAACTCATATATTAATATAATTTGCACAATGTGTCAATAAGCAATCCTGCAATATCTGCATATTGCAATAGACGAGACAGCTAATGTTCAATGAAAATGTAATGTAATGAAAATCTTTGATTATCAGTGCTACAGTTGTCATATCACCTATGCTATAATGCACTTATGCATTAGCTATGACTTAATGATCAATCCAGTAAAGATTTACCTGGCTGTAGGCTGCGTTCTCCTTCAGGTGAACATGGATGCACTTGGTGATCTGCAGTAACCAGCTCCACTGGGTTTGCAGTGTGTCCATATAAGCCTGCAAGAACCAGAGAAACCTGCTGATTTAGTAGTGTTGTTCAATATGCATTGTATATGCTATATATCCACTATATAGACTGTTAAATAGGAGCTTCCAAAAAAAAAAACAAGAAGAAATGATCATTATGTGCCCCAAAATACAACAACGTGCATTAGATTGAAATCAATACAAATTTTAAGTGCTTCTAGATAAATCATAAAACATAAAAACATTGTCTTAACTGATGCTCAACACACACACACATCTGTTAACATCTCATAAAACAGACTCGAGGGTTTCTTGAAACTTTAAACATACATTGCACAAAAAAACTAAACACATACAAACAACAACAAACCTGAAAAGAGTCATATCCAATCTTTTAGTCTGATTAAAGATAAATATACTTAAAACTGCTCCTTTTCAAACATTTCACTTCAAATATTTCCCGAATAAAAGCCTTTTCTAATATCATTTTTTTAATACACGTTCTATTAAAATATGTTTTATCATCACAATATTCTGACACAAGTCACAAATAGGTTTTTCTTCCTCTTTCAATAAGTGAAGTTTAGTTATAAACAAGTTTCGAGAGGATCACGTGCTTATGATTGCTAGCGGCTGGATCCGCATTATCCAATTCTCAATGCACCAATCAGACGACTCCTAAGCTACTACAAATACCCTGGGTTACGTACCACCGCTATCTTCGTTTTGAAGAATCCCCCCATCCACCCCTACTCCTCCTTCTTCCTAGATGGGTGACACGGTGGCCCAGTGCTTAGCACTGTTGCCTCACAGCAAGAATGTCTCAGGTTCTAGGCTTTACCAAACCAGCAGACATTTCTGTGCGGAGTTTGCATTTTCTCCCCGTGCTCACGTGGGTTTCCCCCGGGTTTCCCGGTTTCCTCCCACCGTCCAAAAAACATGCAACATAAGTTAATTGACTAATCCAAACCGGCACTATAGACATGCTCCTAGTAAATGGTCTCTCGATCTCTCAAGAGCAATCAATGGCTGTTCATTGGTTATTACAGCAGGGGAGTTCTCGAGATCTAACTGAGCTCAAACTCCCTTCTCGCCTTGCAACGGGAGGGAGCCCCGGGCTCGAGGATCTTATGAGCTCAGGGCTCTCTCCCGGGACAGCATGCCAAACAAGCTTATAATTAATCATCAGCTAAGTGTGAACTCTTGAAATATAAGTGTGTGAGTCCTGAGTGTCCGATTCGACATCTCGTATCTACAACCTGGTCATGTCTTTATTTTATTTTTTTTTTTTAAACATTTTTTTATTGTAGAAAAAACATTTGAAATTTAGCATGAAAATACACTTTTTTACATTTTAACTCTTCCCCCCCTCCCTCCCCCAAAGCATCCAGGTTCAGTTGAACAGGTAAATCTATTATACATGGGCTAAGGCAAAGAAAAACATACTGTATTCCACATACAAAAATACACATATACACATATCAATCCAATAAACTAATAGCGTGAGAGGTATTTGCTTGTGCCATTGTATAGTTATGATCCAAAAATTGTATAAACAGATCCCAAATTTTATGGTACTCCTTTAATTTGCCCTTTATACTGTAGGTGATTCTTTCCAATGCAATGTAATGTGTCAAATCTTTCAGCCAGTGATCAATCGATGGACTTTCTATGTTCTTCCAATAGAGTGCTATCAAACGCCTTGCAATAACAAGACACATATCAATCGTTTTAGCTTTATAACCTGGTAATGACAAACTTGCTGGGAATAAACCCAACGCACATATTTCAGGTGTAACTGGAATTGGTTTTAAAATAATTGAGGAGATTAATGTTACTACGTTTTGCCAGAAAATCTTAATCACCTCACGTTCCCAGATACAATGAAAGAATGTTCCTTTATGTTTTTGGCATTTGAAACATATATCTGGGATGTTTGGGTTAATTTTGTTTAGTTTTTCGGGTGTAATATAGGTGCGCATTGCCCAGTTATATTGGATCATTTTAAATCTAGTATTAATTGACAAGTTCTGGGCTTTAACACATATTTGGCTCCATTCTAAATCTGTCAGGTCATATTGTAAATCTGTACACCAAGAATCTTTCTTAGATTCTGATGTTTCTTTAGAGCCATTGACTAATTTGCTATAAAACAAGGAACCTGGTCATGTCTATTTTCAAAATGGCAATATTTATTGGCAAGTAAGATAATGTACATCTAGCTGTTGTTCTTGCATAATAAAGCCCTTTAGTCTTCTTTTCAGGCTGCCGATTACCCTGTTGGGTTTAATTCTACGTGAACAACCATCTGGATGTTATACAATGACTTGCCTAATTACCCTAACTTTACCCTAATTAACCTAGTTAAGCCTTTAAATGTCACTTTAAGCTAAATACTAGTGTCTTGAAGAATATCTAGTCTAATATTATGTGCTGTCATCATGGCGAAGAGAAAATAAATCAGTTATTAGAAATGAGTTATTACAACTATTGTAGAAATGTGCTGAAAAAAAATCTCTCCGTTAGACAGAAATTGGTGGAGAAATCTTCAGGAGAATTAATAATTCTGACTTCACCTGTACATTATCTCTTACATAACACACAGCAGACCTGTTTGACATGACAAACCCAACCGCTCCTATTTTGTTTCCTCACCTCTATCTTATCAGATGCCGGGTGCTGGTTCTTCAGCAGCGTGTCCACCTTTGCCTTCAGCTTATTCAGCTCTTTCTCCTTCTCCTCCAGATCACTCATCAGTTTCTGAGAGAGGAAAGATGTACTGCATTAGATTGGATAATCAGCCACACCTCGGTGTAGTCTAGCATGGATATTCAGTCACGCTTTGCAATAAGGTTTCATTAGGTAATCCATTTACTAAGATGAACTAATTATGAACACTACTAGTACAGTGTTTATTAATCATCGTTCAATATTTACTAATGAAATATTAACATCCAAAGTCATGCTTTTTAACATAAGTTAATGCACTAACAATGAACAAGTGTAGTTTCTATGTTAACTAACATGAATGAATGCTGTAATAAATGTATTGGTTATTGTTTGTTATGTTGGTAAATGCATAGCCTTAACTAATGCAACCTTATTGTAAATGTTAACATATACTCATTGCACTAATTTAGTTGTATTTTTGTTGTTTATTTGTATGCTGGCTTTTATTGCCGTTACACAATGAAGTATTATTGCATGATTCTTAGGCAGGGGTCACCAATCTCGGTCCTGGAGGGCCGGTGTCCCTCCAGGATTTAGCTCCGACTTGCCTCAACACACCTGCCTGGATGTTTCTAGTATACCTAGGAAGACCTTGATTAGCTTGTTTAGGTGTGTTTGATTAAGGTTGGAGACAAAATCTGCAGGACACCAGCCCTCCAGGAACAAGTTTGGTGATCACTGATCTTAGGGATGGGAATAACTAATAATGTATGATTTTTATGGTGGCTGAATGAGCTCAAATGTGCTGCAAGTTAATAAACACATGCACATTTAATTCAATCTAATTATAACGCATCTGTTTAGCTGTGCATTTACCAGAAGAGCACTGTGGTACACTAAAAAAAAGAAGTGAAACTACTATGTCTTTCATTCAAAGTACATTTTAATATTGGATTAAATGATGGTTTCTGGTTTTAATCCGTTTTATTCAATTTGCCTTAAAGCAAAAAACAAACCACCAAGGAAAAATTAAGTGTTTTTCTCAAATAAACTAGCAGTTTTCATGTCTAGTGACCACATGAAAAATAATACTTATTTTTAGTTTTATTCTATTTCTAATGTGAGTTTGACTACCATCTTAATTGACTTTTATAGCCATACTGAAATCAAAAGCAGATAGTTTTCCTCATTATTGAAAATAAAATACCAACAACAGCTATTTAGTTTAGTCCAAAGTACAACTTTACTTAGATTTTACAGTAATTCTTTCCCCCAAAATAAATATTTAAGGCTAACCAAAGTAAATCAATAAATGTTTTACCTAATTTTTTTAATATTTTACCTTTGAGTGAATGTTTTTTTTTTTCTTTGGGCAGAATAAATATTTTGATTAATATTAAATAAAAATTTTCTGCTTCAACCAAGTCACAAAGATAACTTCTGGAAAATGTTCAACAATAAATATTTTTGCTTTAGATTAAATTAAATTTTAAAGTTTGAACCAAAGTGAAGACACTTTCAGAAAAACAAATTACAGTCATTTTAATTACATGTACAATTTTCTTCAGTGTGCATTCACTATTTGTCTTTCTTAACTTATTTTAAACATTGTTCATCTGTATTTATTGTTTTAATCATTTATATTATTATTATTTTATTTCTTGTGCTTATTGTTATTATTTCATGATTATTTTAATCTTCTTGTTTATGTAAAGCACTTTTAATTACTATTGTGTACCAAATATAATTTAACTTGCCTAAAAAATATTAACAAGTTGTTAGTTTGCTTTCTGGCTTTATTGTTTAGTTTTATTACATATATATATATATATTTGTTTATGAAGTATTAAATATTTTTATATATTTATTATATATATATATATATATATATATATATATATATATATATATATATATATATATATATATATATATATATAATTATTAGTATTTTTTTAAATGAAGAATTAGGGCATACTCACACTATGCTATCCAAACCGTGCCCAAGCCAGTTTCCCAGATCGTTTGAGAAGTGTGAGTGCTCTGAATCGGGCTCAGGTGTGCCAGAGTGCGGTTCACTTGGGCTCATTAATAAACACATATGAAACAGTCCCTTAAAAGTCACGTCTCGTCTACAGTTTCGGGCTCAGGCACGCTTTGCACTCACACTACAAGCCCGAAACTGAAGACGAGACGTGACTTTTAAGGGACTGTTTCATTTGTGTTTATTAATCATTCTTACTGTTAAATGAACGCAATCTCTCGTGGATTATTAAAGACGCAAACCCCTCACTGCACGACAGCTGCACCTTCAGCAAACCTCCTAATTCCTGCAGCACGATGACTTAATGGTTGTTTATGAGCGTTAAAAGTGGCGGATCTGTTCGGCGAAATATTTGCCTGCACGTCACCGAATATCAAACGACTAAAACGATATAACTAAAGAAATCTCCACTGTGCTGAGTACACCCTTAGTGCATGTTTCTTAGGGTTAAGGAAACTAAATAATGTATCCGGCCTTTTTTAGGTTAGTTTTATGAAGCCATCTTCATCGGTTTGACAACACACACACACATGCAAACTCTCACAACACATGCAAATACAGAAGCATGCATAAGTAGTGCAGACCACAATGGAAATGTGTTTGGGGGAAATATGCATACATTTATTCATTGTTTTCCTTTGATGATATTTTTGCATACAGTATTTTATTTTATAACTTATTTTAAATGTTTTTTCTCTGTTTAATAAATGCTGGGATGAGAAAACACATTCTGAAATATTATATCATATAAGTTAATATTCTGCACTGTTAACTGGGAAAACTTTGAAACTAAAATCAATAAAATCTAAGCTGGATTGAAACATAGCTACTGAAACAAGCATTATTTATAAGAGCTGCTTTAAAAGAGTCTGTATTGTGAAAAGCTCAACTGCATCTATCATGTATTAGTGATCATTGTGCATTGGTGTCCACTATTCCATGTGTCTCCTCACCGAGTAGCTCTCCTGTTTTTGAGGGATGTAGTTGTCAATGTTTTTATCGCCCCAGTCAAACACCAGTTCCTCCTCCTCTCTGTCATTCACCCACATGATGGCTCTGGAAATCTCCTCGATGATGCTCTGCAGGTCTCGCAGATGATCGATACGTGCATGGGACATTTTCTGCACAGGAGATAATCACAAATGATGTCAAAAACAGTTATGGTGACATTAATAATCAATATGCTGTGGGTTGTTTGGGCATTTAAAAGCCCATTTATTAGCCTAAGCCAGGGATGGGCAAACTCGATCCTGGAGGGCCGGTGTCCCTGCATAGTTTTGCACCAACCCTAATCAAACACACCTGCTTGTAGCTTTCTAGTGATCTTGAAGACACTAATGAGGGTGTTCAGGTGTGTTTGATTAGTGTTGGAGCAAAACTCTGCAGGGACACCGGCCCTCCAGGATCGAGTTTGCCCATGCCTGGCCTAAGCCTTTGAAATTATAATGCTTGTCAATAATTACAATAACAAATACAAATAACAATACATCATTTCTAATAAGCAATTTTACTTTATATTTAACTTGTTTTAATGCTGTCTGGGGACGGCACGGTGGCTCAGTGGTTAGCACTGTCACCTCATAGCAAGAAGGTCACTGGTTCGAGTCCTGGCTGGGTCAGTTGGCATTTCTGAGTGGAGTTTACATGTTCTCCTAGTGTTGGCGTGGGTTTCCTCCTGCATTTACACATGCGCTATAGATGAATTGATGAACTAAATTGGCCGTAGTGTATGTGTGTGAATGAGAGTGTATGGGTGTTTCCCAGTACTGGGTTGTGGCTGAAAGGGCTTCCACTGCGTAAAACATATGCTGGAATAGTTGGCGGTTCATTCCGCTGGGGCAACCCCTGATAATAATTGACTTAGCTGAAGGAAAATGAATAATACTGTCTGTTTAGTTCTGCTAACCTGTAAACTGTCCCATTCTTGGTCCAGAGCGTGTAGTCCAGCCTTTTCCCTGCTCTGCATCTGAAGCAAAAAAAATAGTCAGCGCATTTATTATAAAAACAACACTTGAAATTGCAAATGTGTGGATGTCTTTCCCATTTTAACATGTTGCTAACATGAATTACCATCTTTTAACACAGCTTAGTATGAATTAGCTTCTATATTTCTATCATGACTTATCATATTCAGCCTTTTACTTGAATTAGCATCATGTCAAGGATAAGCACTGGAGTTTAAAGTCCACATGAAATCAAAAGTAACCATATTGATTTAGTTTGCTAACATTGCTAGTTTTGTGCTGAACAGTTCATCTCCGCACGTTATTAATAAAATAATAGTTTGGGCTTGTTTTTTTACCAGATCGTCGCGAGCTCTGTCCACCTCCTGGCTTCTCTGGATTGAGCTGTGGAACTTGTTGTGATTCAGGATTTGTTGGTTAATGGCTTCTGAATCATCACCGAAGGCTGACGTTTCAATGAGTCTCTATAACACACAAAAACACAAAGGCCCACATAAAACGTCTAACATCAACCATCAACCATCTGATTTATGACTTTTATTTCATCGTGCACTTATTAAAATGACAGAGCTATTTGTTTATTTGTTTATTTATTTATTTATGTATTTATGTATTTATTTATTTATTTATTTATTTATTTATTTATTTATTTATTTATTTATTTATTTATTTATGTACTTATTTATTTATTTATTTATTTATTTATTTATTTATTTATTTATTTATTTATTTATTTATTTATTTACTTATTTATTTATGTACTTATTTGTTTACTTATTTATTTATTTACTTATTTATTTTCTTATTTATTTACTTATTTATTTATTTATTTATTTATTTAATTACTTATTTATTTCTGTACTTATTTGTTTATGGAATTATTTGTTTATGTACTTATTTATTTACTTATTTATTTATTTATTTACTTATTTATTTATTTATTTATTTACTTATTTACTTAATTATTTATTTACTTATGTACTTATTTATTTGTTTATTTATTTTCTTATTTATTTATGTATTTATTTGTTTATGTACTTATTTGTTTATGTACTTATTTATTTATTTATTTACTTATTTATTTATGTACTTATTTATTACTTATTTATTTATTTATTTATTTACTTATTTACTTAATTATTTATTTACTTATGTGCTTATTTATTTATTTATTTATTTATTTATTTATTTATTTACTTAATTATTTATTTACTTATGTGCTTATTTATTTATTTATTTATTTACTTAATTATTTATTTACTTATGTACTTATTTATTTATTTAGTCTCACATTTACTTATTTATCTATTTACTATCTTATTTACTTATTTACTTATTTATTTACTTATTTACTTATTTATTTACTTATTTATTTATTTACTTATTTTTTATCTACTTATTTATTTACTTATTTTTTTATCTACTTATTTATTTACTTATTTATTTACCTATTTATTTACTTATTTATTTACTTATTTTTTACTTATTTTTTATCTACTTATTTATTTACTTATTTTTTTATCTACTTATTTATTTACTTATTTATTTACCTATTTATTTACTTATTTATTTACTTATTTTTTACTTATTTTTATCTACTTATTTATCTACTTATTTATTTACTTATTTACTTATTTATTTGCTGGGAAACAATGTATTAAACGTAAAAATGTTAATATATTAATTGCATCCAAAATAAAAGTTTGTTTGACATAATATATATGTGTGTGTGTACTGTGTATATTTATTATGTATATATAAATACACATATGCATGCATATATTTGACAAAATATGTATTAATATTAAGATATAACATATATGTGTAAATATGATAGAAATAATATTTAATTGTAAATTTCTATGTAACAACATTTTTTGTATAGTTTTGTTTTAATGTAAGTGTGTGGATCACACATACATAATAAATATATAACACACACACATCTATTATTTCAAAACAAACTTTTATTTTGGATGCGATGCATATATATCCATGACTTTTATTCATTCCTCTTATACTGAATCAATGCTCCATTTATGAAAAGATTCACTTGCTTTGTTTCTAAATGAATCAGCTATTTTGAATGAATCATTTGAGGGAATGATTCAGTGAATCACTCATTAAAATAGGGAATTGCTGCTAGCAACTGGTGATTTTAGTGCTATATTTATCCTTTATCCATCTTAATTATCATTAAAACAATACTGAGATATCATTTCTCAGTGTTCATACATCTCAAAATAACTCCTCTGATCCACATAAAAACAAAAAATCCACTTTTTATGCAAAGAGAGTACATTTTTGGAAGTATTGTATAGTTGTGATACAGTATAAATTGGTGAATTAAGACTGTGATTAGTTCACTACGTGTTTCTTCCTGTTGTTGATTTATCTCTTTGGTTACTGATTACCTTCACCTGAGTCTAGTTCAGTTTCTCATTATCTTGTCCATAAATATTCTTCCTTTTCCCTTAGTTCACTGTCGGTAATTGTCCTGCTTCCATCCTATGGCTTTCCTCTTACATTCTGTTCAGTCCAGATCTCAACTTGAAAACCGCGACCATACGCATATGATACTCTCATCACAGATGATACAAATCTGCAGCAACTGTGTGATGCTATTATGTCAATATGGACCAAAATCTCTGAGAAATATTTCCAGTATCTTGTTGAATCTATGCCACGAAGGATTAAGGCAGTTCTGAAGGCAATAGGGGGTCCAACCCGGTACTACTAAAGTGTACCTAATAAATTGGCCAGTGAGTGTATTGTAAATGCAGCAAGGTTATTGTTGTAAAAAAAACTGTATGTGAAGTGTTGTATTGCAATGTGTATGAACTGAAAATGAAAATATATTATTATATAATTATCATTATTATTATTATTATTTATTAATTTAATTTAATTTATTATTTTATTACAATGACATCAGAAAGATCATGTGACACCGAAGACTGAAGTAAAAACAACATTTTTTACCAAAAATGGAATAAATTTCATTAATAAATATATTCAAAGAGCAAAAATGGTTCTTAAAAATGGCAATAATATTTCATAATATTACTATTTTTACTGTGTGTGTGCGTTTTTAAATAAAATAAAATTAATTAAATAAAATAAATGCTTTGCTGAGCATAAGTAGCTTCTTTCAAAAGCATACTAATCTTAATTCATACAATAAAAATAGCAGAAAAACTATTCTAAATTAATTATTACACATAATTAAAATAATTACACATAACACATCATTTCTGTGTTGTAAATAAGTACGTTTTCAAGAGATAGCTCACCCGAAAGTGACATTTCTGTTATCATTTACGGATCCTTTACTGTCTGAGTTTCTTTCCTCTGTTGAACACAAAAGTAGATAATTTGAAAAATGTTGAAAGCCTGTAACCATCGACCTCCACAGTATACATTTTTCCTACAATGGAAGCTAATGCTTACAGATTTCTTCAAAATATCTTCTTCTGCGTTCAACAAAATAAAGAGGCGAGCAAATAGTGAGTAAACTTTAATTTTAGGGTGAACTACCCCCTTTAAGTTCTTCAGTTAATCTTAATGTGATATTCTTCACATACATAAAGCGAAAGCGGGCAGATTGTTTGAACATAGGTTAATAATTACTGCACGTTACGGCCTCATCAATCATGTCCTCTAGGTGTCAGCAGTGTTTAATCATTAACACTAAACCGGCTCTTTCCCACTGGCCTCAGATCAGTTCAGTGGCTTCTTACATAACGTCTGTAAATGAGGATCAGGGTCCACGGAGTGACCGCAGTGTTGTTTTAGAAGACTGACAAGTTATTTCAAGTATTCGAGGAGAGCACAGATAAAAACCCCTGCAAACCAGTCACACCCGAGTCACTCTCACTGCTTTTGTCTTGGTTTGTTTTGCCACAGACACTCCCTGCTTTCCTCCCCCTTCCTGACTGAGCCAAACAATGTGTGCTCTGTCTAACATGAGCTCAAACCACTGCGCGCGCGAGTGTGTGTGTGTGTGTGTATGTGTCTAGGTAATATTCCCTTTGCTGTGCTGGAAGAGCAAATGTCTGCTAGTTTGCTGAATTAGCATTATATGAAGGATAGTAACAGCAACATAAAAGAGATTCAAAGCTTGTGCGTATGTGTGTGTGTGTGTGTGTGTGTGTGTGTGTGTGCGTGTGTGTGTGTGTGTGTGTGTGTGTGTGTGTGTCTCCAGGTATTCCCCTTTGTTGTGCTGGAAGATCAAATGTCTGCACAAGCAAGCAATAGTGAAAGACTGACATGTTGTTAGCATGTTTAACATTTTGCTATCTTGATGCATATTAAGGATAGCCTATCTGGATTTGAAGACACACGGCTAGCATTTTGTTTGACCTGTTGCTAAAATTAATTAGCATGTTGTTGGCATAGCTTACATTGCTAGTATAAATTATTTTCATGTTCAATATTTTGCTAACTTGAACTAGCATCATATGAACTGGAATACAAGGTACCACATGGCTAACGTGTAACTTTTTAGCATGATGTTGCTAGTATGAATTACCAGGTTATTAGCATGTCTGTATGATGTTGAACATCTTGCTAGTTTGTTGAATTAGCATCATATTACGAATAATAACAGGAACTTAAAAGAGATTCAAAATTTAAAAGAGATTGTGTGTGTGTGTGTGTGTGTGTGTGTGTGTGTGTGTGTGTGTGTGTGTGTGTGTGTGTCCAGGTTTTCAATATTAATCAGTAGTGAATGAATTGATGAAGAACATTAGCTTAAATCTGAAAGTGTCATTTGTGCAGCGTAGTTACAAAACAACACAACATTTGCTTAATCAGTAGAGTTAATCTGTTTATCCAGCCAATTGAAGCAGCAAAGAGAAAGTATTCATTCCTGCAAGGCTTAACAATATGTCAAGCTCCAGATGTGAGCGCAATCTACTGTACACACTCACCGGCCACTTTATTAGGTACACCTGTCCAACTGCTTGTTAACGCAAATTTCTAATCAGCCAATCACATGGCAGCAGCTCAATGCATTTAGGCATGTAGACATGGTCAAGACGATCTGCTGCAGTTCAAATGAGCATCAGAATGGGGAAGAAAGAGGATTTAAGTGACTTTGAACGTGGCATGGTTGTTGGTGCCAGACAGGCTGCTCTGAGTATTTCAGAAACTGCTGATCTACTGGGATTTTCACGCACAACCATCTCTAGGGTTTACAGAGAATGGTCTGAGTAAGAGGAAATATCCAGTGAGCGGCAGTTCTGTGGGTGCTAATGCCTTGTTGATGCCAGAGGTCAGAGGAGAATGGCCAGACTGGTTCCAGCTGATAGAAAGGCAACATTAACTCAAATAAGCACTCGTTGCAACCGAGGTCTGCAGAAGAGCATCTCTGAACACACAACACGTCCAACCTTGAGGAGGATGGACTACAGCAGCAGAAGACCACACCGGGTGCCACTCCTGTCAGCTAAGAACAGGAAACTGAGGCTACAATTCACACAGGCTCACCAAAACTGGACAATAGAAGATTGGAGAAACGTTGCCTGGTCTGATGAGTCTCCATTTCTGCTGCCACATTCGGATGGTCAGGTCAGAATTTGCCCTCAACAACATGAAAGCATGGATCCATCCTGCCTTGTATCAGCGGTTCAGGCTGGTGGTGGTGGTGTAATGGTGTGGGGGAGATTTTCTTGGCACACTTTGGGTCCATTAGTACCAATTGAGCATCGTGTCAACACCACAGCCTACCTGAGTATTGCTGCTGACCATGTCCATCCCTTTATGACCACAGTGTCTCCATCTTCTGATGGCTACTTCCAGCAGGATAACACACCATGTCATAAAGCCTGAATCATCTCAGACTGGTTTCTTGAACATGACAATAAGTTCACTGTACTCAAATGGCCTCCACAGTCACCAGAACTCAATCCAATAGAGCACCTTTGGGATGTGGTGGAACGGGTGATTCACATCATGGATGTGCAGCCGACAAATCTGCAGCAACTGTGATGCTATCATGTCAATATGGAGCAAAATCTTATATTTCCAGTACCTTGTTGAATCTATGCCATGAAGGATTAAGGCAGTTCTGAAGGCAAAAGGGGGTCCAATCGGTAAAGTGGCCGGTGAGTGTATATTTGCCCAAGAATGCACTAAAGTATGCTTTACCACAATTTTATAATTGTTTAATTAGTTTAAATGTTTGTTTAATGTAGTTGCTAATAGTTTACAAATCTGTGAGCTGTTAGAAATAGGTTAAATCATCATCAAAATTTTTGCAAGCTTTGTAGCACTTTCATTCATTCATTAATTTCCTTCGGCTTAGTCCCTTATTTATCAGAGGTCACCACAGAGGAATGAACCGCCAACTATTCCAGCAGGATTCTGTCAGTAAATTATCCTCTCAAGGACAGTATTTTGGCTGCCAGCAATGTACTCGAACGGCCACATGCTAATGATGATGAAACACATTTTTATCATTCTTTGGGTCAAGAAAGCATCTGAATTTGCGGTATATTTCTGGCCTCCCTTTGTGCAAACCACTTGCTCTGTCTGGGTGTGCCTAAATGTGCAGTAAATGTGTGTTTCACATACACAACACATCCGCAGAAACCAATTTAATACATTGATTCAGAGTAAGAGGCAAAAATTATAGCTGTGATAATTAGTTTATGGTTCAGATGATTAAGCTACTATATAGGAAAATGGCAAAACATGTTTACATGATTGTGCACATTTTCACACTCCGAAAAAAATTTAATCCATACACTGTAAAATATAATATAATAATTATTATAATATTTAATATGAGGTCATTCATTCAGTAATTTTCCACCGGCTTAGTCCCTTATTTATCAGGGGTCGCCACAGCGGAATGAACCACCAACTATTCCGGCATATGTGTTATGCAGCGGATGCCCTTCCAGCTGCAACTCAGTACTGGGAAACATCCATACACACTCACATTCACACACATATTCATACACTAGTTCATCCAATCTACCTATAGCGCATGTGTTTGGACTGAGGGGGAATCCGGACCACCCGGAGGAAACCCACTCTAACATGGGGAGAACATGCAAACTCCACACAGAAATGCCAACTGGTCCAGCTGGGACTTGAACCAGCGACCATCTTGCTGTGAGGTGACAGTGCGAACCACTGAGTCACACTATGTATTCATAATTATTATTAATAATAATTATGATAATAATAGTAACAACATAGTAATATGTTGCTGACTTAAATTTTTAAGTTGAGCCTATTTAACTTTACAAGTCATATTAACTTGCAATAATTAAGCTGACTTAAAACATCAAGTTAAAATTAGTTTAACTTAAAAAAATAAGTTTCCTAATTAAGTTAAGTAACGTAAAAACATAAGTTGTCGCGACTTTTTATTACGTCATTTCTTTACTGTGTAGAAATAAGATTTCTGTATTCTTATTACATATTAATTTTCCATCCATTTCCACTGCATATTATTTAACTTAAGCAAGTTAACACAATTGCTGTAACATGCGTTTGTTAGTTAAATGAAATAGGTAAGAATAAGATTCATGTAATATTGTCAATAAATTAAACACTGACTGGTGATTGTGTGTAATATTGTGCATTTAAACACACTGAATGTTCCCTCCCTAGACCCTGGATTAATTTACAAATCCAGTCACTAATGCAAATCAAGCCTTGCATCTATATACAGTACGCACTGGCTTTAATGGAAAAGCTGCTTCAGACTGTGTGTATGGGTGTGTTCGGGTGTGTGTTCAGGTGTGACGCCTTCATCATCAGATCTAACACAAGTAACAACAAGTCAGTGTATAATACAGACAGCCCTGTTTCTCTCTCTCTCGCTCACAAGGGTGGTTTTTAATGAGTGTTACAGCAAGAGTGTTGATTGGTTTTCAGTTTTACAAGGCAATGAGTGCTTTATTAACATTTGAACAGATCTGGTGTAATAAGAAAGCATTGTGTTTTGTTTTTTGAGGAAGAATATATTTTTTCTGAGTAATTTTTTAATGTGTGGTTTGTCATGTTGTTGTCAATTGATGGGAGTTAAGTTGATTTTGTATGGCCTCTTAATCTTCTGTTAAGTTGTTGTTAAGTAGATAAAGTGGTTTAGATATATCTAAAATCTCTCTCTGTCTGAATTTTCTTTTCAATTGTTTATTTTTGGACCCAAGTATACATTTCTGAAAGTCAAAATGTGATTGTTTTAATGAATTTTCTCTCTGGTAGCATAAAATTAGGAATCTGGGAGACAAGAAAAAACTAATTGTTGGGGCAGAAGGCAATAGGTGTTGTACCCTATGTTTTTGGGGCTTATAGCTTCTCAATTGAGAGTGAAGTTTGCAGATTGCAGTACAAGGCAACGAAATGCAGTTTCGCTCTAACCAGCAGTGCAATAGCAGCAAGTGCAGGATACAGGTATAAGTTATAAAGTGCAGTTATAGAAAAACTATGGTAATATTTACAGATGGATGTACTATGAACATTATATACAGGTTGTATTAGCTATGAACAGAGATTAACAATAAATGAATATATGCACAGGATGCTATTAATAATCAGAAGTGTGCAGATAAACAATTACAAATGTCCATGTGCAGTGGGTATGTACAGTTTAAATAAGTGAATCAGTGCAATGAATATGTGCAAACTTTAAATGTGCGAATGTTAAATAGTTTTGTTTTAAGAAATAATGAGTCAAAATGAAGTGAGGTTTTCCTTAAAACAAGCAAAATATTCTAACAATGGGGCAAGTAAAATAATACTATTATGTGATGTGTTTTGCTTGTTTTAAGGAAAATCTGATTTAATTTTGACATATTATTCTTGAAGACAAGACAATTTGTCTAGAAAATGCTTATTGATTTAAGAATATTTAGATATTTGGACAAGAAACAAGACCAAAAACGCATTTTTTGCAGAGAAGATATACATACACTCAAAAAAAAAGGCTTTTGCTGCTTGTTCAAACTACTTATTTAAAATGAGTTGAAATAACACAATTATTAAGTTTTTTGGGCGGAAAACTTAATTATTGCATGTTCAGTCAACTTAAATTTGTAAAAACGAGATTAAGTTAACTAATTCGATTTGTGTTGGAACAACATGAAGGAATTGTGTGGAACCCAGCATTTTTTACAGTGTACATCAGAAATTTGATAAATATATAATAATAACTAAAAATATAGGGCGAAGCAGTGGCGCAGTAGGTAGTGCTGTAGCCTCACAGCAAGAAGGTTGCTGGTTTAAGCCTCGGTTTGAGCCTCGGCTGGGTCAGTTGGCGTTTCTGTGTGGAGTTTGCATGTTCTCCCTGCATTCGCGTGGGTTTCCTCTGGATTTCCCCCACAGTCCAAAGACATGCGGTACAGGTGAATTGGGTAGGCTAAATTGTCCGTAGTGTATGTGTGTGAATGAGTGTGTGTGGATGTTTCCCAGAGATGGGTATCCACTGCGTAAAAACGTGCTGGATAAGTTGGCGTGTTCATTCCGCTGGTAACCCCGGATTAATAAGGGACTAAGCGACAAGAAAATGAATGAATGAATGAACACTAAAAATAATAATATATAAAATAAAATACACAACTGTGCCCACTGCACAAAGACATGTCAATACGACCTCTATTATACAGACACAGATGCAATATAGATATGATCGGTATGTCCATCAGATGTCTAATATATAGTGGGTATGTTTATTCAGATGTTGCTATAATGTTTCTGACTAGTTTTCTCTCTCTCTCTCTCATGAGAAACTCGTCTCGTTTCAGTGGGTCTGAATGTGAGATAAGCCTGAGTCAAATTACAGCCTGAACCAGCCTGAACACGAGGAGGAGACTGAATTCCAGCACACTGCTGTCATTATAGGCTGTAAACTCTGCACATGTCAGAAATCACACAATCTTCTCAACACACTGCAGTTTTCCAGACACCTCAGAAGACTAACTGGAAGCTCCAACTAAAAATAGTTTAGACTGAAGCGACTGAGCCTGCACAATATATCATTAAAGCATCAATATTGCAATGTCTGAATCTGAAATAGTCAAAATTAAGTGAGTTTTTCCCATAAGACATGCAAAATAATCTGCGAATGGGGTCAGCTAAATAATCTTGCTTTTCATTTTGACATAAACTTACCCCATTCGCAGATTATTTGCATGTCTTATGGGAAAAACTCTGAAGCAAGACAAAGTGTTTTGCTTGTGTCTAAAATCCTTCTTGATTTATGAATTTGTAGATATTTGGACTAGAAACAAGACGAAAACTCACTAAGAAATTGATTATTTACAGTGTGTTCCTTCATTTGTACAGTATATATGCTTACTGTATTATCTTTGCTATCATTTGTTTATTATATTTTGTGCCGATGCACTCCCTACATAATCATCTCAATCAATCTAAAATTATTCATCCTTTCCAAATAGAGCTATCTAGTGAAGTATCGCACTATTAAATAGTTATTTTTTATAAATAGTAAATAGTTATTCACTTACACTGGAAGCTTATCACACAGATATTGATGCAATATGTGCTGTAAATAGAGCATAACATATATTTTACCTGGAATTTCGCCTTCAGGTAAACCATCATTTTAGAATGATCTCTGAAGGATCGTGTGACGCTGAAAACTGCTGTGAGGTTGCTGAAAATTCAGCTTTGAATCATAGCAGTTTTAAAATATATCCCACATTTATTTTAAATTGTATTAGTATATCACAATGACGCTGTTTTTACTGTAGTTTTGATCAAATAAATGCAGTCCTGGCGAGCAGAAGAGACAACTTTTTAATATCAATTAGTACTTGACAAATACAGCCCATCTAAATTGGCTTGAAGTTCATCAAATATACATGATAATACTCATAAAATAGTGGAAAAAAGGCCCACAGCATTTGCTGATTCTCCAGGTTTGACACACACTTGTTATTTTGCCATTACTGTGTGAAAAAAATGAGGTAGTTGTGAAAATAAAATGTCAATAAAAGTCAGAAGATCTCATCCTACAGACTTTTATATGATTGTCCTTTATATGACATGTCTTGTGTATTGTGACATGTATTATTGTCCTTTATATGACATGTAAAGATAATACCATTTAACTAAATCAGGGGTCACCAATCTCGGTCCTGGAGGGCCGGTGTCCCTGCAGAGTTTAGCTCCAACTTGCCTCAACACACCTGCCTGGATGTTTCAAGTATACCTAGTAAGACCTTGATTAGCTTGTTCAGGTGTGTTTGATTAGAGTTGGAGCTAAAATCTGTAGGGCACCGGCCCTCCAGGAACAGTTTGGTGACCCCTGAACTAAATAGTTATTTTGAGAAGTATTTTTTTTTTATCTCAGGATCTCTAGTATTTTTATACCTGAAAATGGGATTCAAGTATCAAGCAATAAAAATGTACAAGCGCTTTACATTTTGTTTCTATTTCTGTACATTTATATTTAACCGTGATCTACAGAAGACAACCAGAAGTGTCATCGGGTTGTAACGATAGTTTAAACTTCTAAAAAATATTGTCAGAAATCATTTGAGGACATATTAAAAGACCTGTAATGCTGTGTGTATACCTCCTAGTTTACCTAATAATCATTTTTAATCAATTTAAAATATATGCAATTTAGCAACCCAGGCACAATCTGCAAACGTACCCTATATACATTTCTGGAAAGTGCCAAATACGTCCATAGGTTTGTTTTTTTTTGCCGTTTTTGTTTCCACAAATCCACCAGAGGCCATTGTGTACGCTGTTTCAGATGTCAAAATTCTTATTCGAGTGTCATTCGTGCCTGCTGTTCTCACGTAAATCCCCCAGAGGCTGCTATCGACTGACAGATCGACTGACCTGCCCTCCTCCTTCCCTAAACCCAACCAAAAGTGTTTTCAAAATCACAGATTGACCCGCCCACCCACTTCCTTAAACTCAGCTGACACTGTTTTCAAAAGCAATCCAGAAAAAGAAAAGCTCTCACCTGATTTTTACCATGTTTTCAGATTTTACCACATTCTTACTCTGTTAATTACTTGATTATTTTATTTTTTGGCTTCTGGTTTTGTCTACATGCTTTCTGGAACCTTTCTTTCCCAGGCCTCTGTCATCGTGGCCAACTCCTGTTTGTATCTCAAGTCCACCGACGTACACAACGAGCCACTGGACAAACTAGTAACAGCAGGAAAGCCGTCCATATGGAGGGTAGCGATCAGCTGGTAGTGCAAAAAGGAACGGTGTCATACCGCCCCCTAGCATTCATTTTAAAGACGACATGCAGCCATACGTACTTCTGGCTACATAATTCCCGATCTCCAGAAACGTATATAGGGCTACGTTTTCAAAGTGAGCCTAAGTTGCGAAAAATAGTGAAACTTTCAC
Organism: Danio aesculapii; assembly: GCF_903798145.1. Classification (NCBI taxonomy): domain Eukaryota; kingdom Metazoa; phylum Chordata; class Actinopteri; order Cypriniformes; family Danionidae; genus Danio; species Danio aesculapii. The sequence goes on along the minus strand of NC_079436.1, from coordinate 2,233,383 downwards.
ATGAGGGCTAATCATTTTGCCTTTAGCTCCAAATCAAAACTACTTTTTACATTTAATTTGATGCAGTCCCTCATTATTACATCCAGTACTTGTAATATTAACTTATATGTGCTGAATACTGAAACCGAGGCTAACCTTCTTCTGGTTGATCCATGACATTGCGTCCTGGAAGCTCTTGCTGGGATCATCCCAGCCGCTAACGGTGCCGCTGACGGTGCCACTGACGATGCCGCCGGTCCTCCTGATGGTGGTGCCCGTGATGGAGTTGCGAATGTCTGCAAAAAAGCCATGACAGTCCTCCAAACTGAAAAACACAATGAGCGTTGGAGGCTTTATTTAAGTTTACATGTTATCATCAAAATATTTACGTGTTTGAGCATCAGTTGCTGTTGATTTTTATATTAAAAGTAAAGTATTTCAGTTTATATAACTAATTCCATAATTGTAGGTACATTTAAAGTACTTTACATTTATTTAACTGAAAGGGGACCCTTTTTACAAGATGTAAAATAATAATAGTCTCTAGATTGTGTGTACTAAAGTTTAAGCTCAAAAAACACACACAGATAATGTTTTCTAACTCTCTGAATCTGACCCTTTTAGGCTTTGATCCTAATTGTGGTGTTTTGGTGACTGTCGCTTTAAATGCAAATGAGATTGTGCTCTTTTTAGAGCAGAGGGCGGAGCTACAAATGCCTGTGTCAACATAGTGGCAGATTCAAAAACAAGACTAATACAAGACAAAATGCACCTGCAATACTAGAATCACTCCAGGACAGGTGAGAATCCCTGCTTTATGGGATTGTGTGTTTCATGCTGTGTTTCTGTGTGTTTGTTTACCTGCGGAGGATCATATCATTGGGCAGACCGGCGTTCCTCAAGTCCACCGCACATTTCCGCAGCTGATCCATGGCCTCCTGTGCTGCCACCATGTTCTTGTCTACCTCAGTAGCAGGTCCCATCTGTCCAAACACACACACCCACACACATTTTACAAACATGCAGAAACAGCTTATATCACTTAACAATCTGATAGTATAACAGACACATACAGTCTCCAGGAGGCCCTGTGCTCGCTGCAGGAATCCCATGCAGTCATTGTACAGAATCTGAGCTCGCTTCTGAACCGTCATGGATGACATGCTGAAAACAGAAGGAAAATGATAGAAATTAACAATAAATAATGATAATAATAAATAAATAAATTATTAATTGATAAAAAAACAGTATTACACCAGTATGACCAGCATGTGAATGTTTAATTAGCAGAGTAATAGCACAGTTTTGCTTAAAATATTGAAACGCACACAACATTATGGGTGACATATCAGAGATCAAATAGATCAACAAATTGTTGTTGCTCATCTCACTGGCGAATCTGTGACTTTCAATATTATCAAGAGCCACAGTATCCAGAGTAATGTCAGCAAACTACCAAGAAGAACAACCACATCTGTCTGAAAGGTATGTCAGGATACTGACCCTGATTGTATCCAAAATACATCTCCTCAACTCACTGCAGAAATAAATGTGCTTCTTTACTCTCCTGTTTCCACCAAAACTGTTGGTCTGGAGCTCAACAGGGTCTATATACATGGCCAAGCTGCTATAGCCAAACCTTTGGTCACTTGTGCCAATGTCAAACGGCAGTTTCAATGGTGCCAGCAGAGAAAACCTTGTGCTATGGACAATTTGGAACATGTATTGTTCTCTGATGAGTCCGCCTTTACTGTCTTTCCCACATCTGGGAGAGTTATGGTGTGGAGAAGCCCCAAAGAAGCGTCCCACCCAGAGAGCTGATGCCCAGAGTGAAACATGGGGGGATCAGTGATGGTTTGAGCTGCAGTATCAAGGCATTCTCTAGGCCCAATACTTGTGCTAGGGTAACTGCCAATGGCTACCAACCCATTCTGGAGGACCATGTGACCCAATGGGTCAAACACTTTATCCTGAAGGTGGTGCCGTGTTTCAGGATGATAATGCACCAATACTCACTGCAAGACTAGTGACAGAGTGGTTTGATGAACATGAAAGTGAAGTTGAACACCTCCCATGGCCTGCACAGTCCTTCTTCGGCTTAGTCCCTTATTTACCACAGTGGAATGACCCACCAAATATTCCAGCATGTTTTATGCAGCAGATGCCCTTCCAGGTGCAACCCAGTACTGTGAAACACCCCCTCACTCTTTCGTTCTCACATGCACTCATACACTACAGCCAATTGAGTTTATTCAGTTCACCTATACTGCATGTGTTTGGACTGTTGGGGAAACCGGAGCACCCGGAGGAAACCAACGCCAACACAGGGAGAACATGCAAACTCCACACAGAAATGCCAACTGACCCAGCCGAGACTCGAAAGAGCTGCTTTCTTGCTGTGAGGTGACAGTGCTAATCACTGAGCCACTGGCCTGCACAGTCACCAGACCTAAATATTATTGAGCCACTTTGGCGTGTTTTAGAGGAGTGAGTCAGGAAAGGTTTTCCTCCACCAGCAAGACTATTCTGCAAGACGAATAGCTCCTCTGGCCACTGTGCAGGACATGAATCTGTCATTTCTGATATGAACTGATGCTGTATTAGCTATAAAAGGAGGCCCTACACCATACTAATGAAGTGGTCTAAAACCAGGCGTTTCAGTTTCATTGTCCAACCTCAGTATGTATAATTGCAATTAATCACATTCAGTTCATATTTCCTAAATCAGGCTGCACGGTGGCGCAATGGATAGCACGTTTGCCTAACAGCAAGAAGGTTGCTGATTCGAGCTCCAACTGGGTCAGTTGGCATTTCTCAGTTTGCATGTTCTCCACGTGTTCGCATGGGGTTCCTCCGGGTGCTCCGGTTTCCCCCACAAGTCCAAAGACATATGGTATAGGTGAATTGGGTAAGCTAAAATTGTCCATAGTGTATGTGTGTGAATGGGTGTGAATTGATGTTTCCCAGTGATGAGTTGCAGCTGGAAGGGCATACGCTGCGTAAAACATATGCTGGATAAGTTGGCGGTTCATTCCGCTGTGGTGACCCCTGATGAATAGAGGGACTAAGCCGAAAATAAAATAAAATATTCCTGTAGGCACCCAGGGTCTGACAGTAATGTAGTTTTAATTAGCTGTGTGTCTGTACATGTCGCAGAATCGACAACACTGCTGACTTTGACTTGACTTCGACTTAAATTCCACACATTTCAAAGGGATACTACTGCATATTCTCAGATATTACATTATTGGCACATTATTTTAATGGCACATACAGTACATATTCATTTGAAATTTTCTAATAAAATTTCCCATTAAGATTAAATCTGCACAATTAGAATTTTTCTTATTTTTTTTAATTAAAAAAAATGTGCACATAATGCATTAATAACATGTTAAAAACATTCATTCATTCATTTACTTGTCGGATTAGTCCCTTAATTAATCTGGGGTCACCACAGTGGAATGAACCACCAACTTATCCAGCATTTGTTTTATGCAGCGGATGCCCTTCCAGCCGCAACCCATCTCCGGGAAACATCCACACACATTCAATCACGCTCATACACTGTGGACAATTTAGCCTACCCAATTCACCTGTACCGCATGTCTTTGGACTGTGGGGGAAACCGGCTCACCTGGAGGAAACCCACGCAGGGAGAACATGCAAACTCGGCACAGAAACGGCAACTGACCCAGCCGTGGCTTGAACCAGCGACCTTCTTGCTGTGAGGCAACAGAACTACCTACTGCACCACTGCGTCGCCGTTAGACTTAGACTCTTTAAATCTTAGGCACTTTAATTTTCACTCATTACTAAGAATTGTTAATCAAACACAACATTGAAACACAAGTTATGACATTTAAAATGACAAAATATTATATCCATCCAAACAGAACACATATTTTTTAACGTTATTATTTATCATTTTTAATTATTCATTTATCAATTTTCCTTCAGCTTAGTCCCTTATTTATCAGGGGTCACCAACTATTCCGCCAAATGTTTTGCGCAGTGGATGCCCTTCCAGCTGCAACCCAGCACTGGGAAAACCCCCACACACACACTCATTTACACACACACACTCATACACTACGGCCAATTTAGTTCATCCAATTATCTATTGTGCATGTGTTTGGACTGTGGGGAAAACCGGAGCACCCGGAGGAAACCCACACCAAAACGGGGAGAACAAGCAAACTCCTCACAGAAATGGCAACTGGTCCAGCTGGGACTCGAACCTAGCGACCTTCGTGCTGTGAAGTGATAGTGCTAACCACCGTGCCACCCTATTATCAATTATCTATATCATGTTGTATTTGATAAAATGACTATTTCCATCTTCTCCACTGAGTTAGAAGATTAATAAGAACTTTTCATGACATAATAAAAACAAACAAGCCAGAATACTTTATGAATTGCATACCATTCATATCAATGCATGCACTCACACACAAAGTCCACATGCACATATTGGGTGTATGTGCACTGTTTGCGTTTATAACACAGCTGAAAGTGCTCAAATAAAAACTTTTGCACACTTCAGTCAATGTGGCATATGTTTTATGGCTAATGCATGTATAAATAACACCATCATCACGTTAATCAGACTGAATGTTTCCTGTCTGGCGCCATAATGAAGTAGCATGCATCATTTGGAGACACATGAAACAAGTGATCAAATGTTACTCCTACAGAGTGAAAGTGAAAGTTCACCCAAAAGTTAAAATTCAGTCATTATTTACTCTCTGTGCTGGGTTCTCGTAACCCAATGTTGGGTCAAATATGGACAAACTTAACTTTTTTTAAATATATAAATGTAAAATGATGTGTTTGACCCAACAAGTGGGTTTATTTTATTTATATCTATTTTTAAAACCAAATATGGACAAACGCAAAAGTTGGGTCAAATTTGGGATATATATTTAATTTTAAAAAAATTTAACCCAGCAGATTTTACCCAGATTTATTTGAAGCATTTCAGGTCGAAATAACCCAGCATTTTGGAGACTGAAGAAACCACAAAGCAAATCAAAGTGTTTATAAACATTGGTTCACATTTATGTAAGAGTAAGCAAATAATAAATAGCATACAGTAAGCAAATGCTAACATTGTCTAAAAAGAGGAGAAGGCGGCTCTGATGGCAAAAATAGAAACCAGCACAGAAGTTCATATAGTTTTAATAATGGCTTTAATGTTATGAAGGAAATTATTTAGTTTAAAGGAAATTATTTGGATTTTAAAAGAGACTGAATCGGTCCTTTGACTGTAGCTACTGGTGGCTTCTGTTTGTGCCATCTTAAAACCAATAAATCCTACACTGTATAAATACTGGTTTGTTTTAACCCAATTTTGGGTCAAGAATGGGCATACCCAACTGTTGGGTTAAAATGTGTCATTTAATTTGAATTGAAGAAAATTAACTCAGCGTTGGCTTTGTCCATATTTAAACCAATGTTGGGTTACAACAACCCAGCATTTTAAAATATAATACATCCTAAAGAAATGTCATAAACACTGAAGTGCTATTTTAATGGCTAAAATTAATATTATATTGGTTTTAAGGGAAACTGCATTGGTCCTTTGCTGGTGCTTCCAGTTTCTGGCATGTTGAAACCAATAAATAAAAATTCTGGGTTGTTTTAGCCCAACATTGGGTCAAATATGGGCAAACTCAGCTGTTACATTAAAGAAAATTAACATTGGGTTTATCCATATTTGAAAAAACAGAAGTGTGTGCACATCAGAAAATCTCAAAGACAGGTGCTCCATCAAAAAAAAACATTTGTAGAAAAAGATCCAAAGAAAATCGGCACACTGCCACTTTAGCTCTCAAGAAAAAATGTTTAATGTCATTTTTAATATTTGACCCAGCTTTGGGTTACAACAATCCAACAATTTTAATGTAATAAATCCTAATTGAATAAGTCAAAAACACAAAAGTTCTATTTTAATTGTTAAAATGGAAATTATATTGGTTTTAATGGAAACCGTATTTGGTCCTTTGCTGGTGACTTCAGTTTTATTGAAACCAAAAAATCCAACTCTAAAAGTGCTGGGTTGTCGTAGACTAACATTGGGTCATATATGGACAAACCCAAATAGTGGGTTAAAAATGTGTAATTAATTTTAATTTAAATATATCATCTCAACGTTTAGTTTGCCCATTTTTGGCCCAACCTTGGGTTACAACAACCCAGCATTTTGCACAGGACCAAATACAGTCTCAAAGCATTTTAAAGAGTTTATTTGAGTCTAATAAATCCCAATAGAAAATGTCCAAAACACAAATGTACTTTTACTGACTAAATTCAGATGGTTTGGTTTGGTTTTTAAATGGCATTTGTATTGGAAACCATTAGAATTTCCTGTGATGGCTCCTAGCCTATTGTTTTCTTTCCTCTAAAAAAAAACAACAGGCTAGAAGCCGATAGACTAGGGGAACTCGGTAATGTTTGCATACTTTTTTCAGAGGTTTATTTTACAGAAGACTTTGTTTATCGCCTAAATAACACTAACAGTCACCTTCCATTAGCTGAGTTGTTTACATGTGAACCCACTAATGCACATTAATGAAAAGTGTGTTAATGCTACACTGTAAAAAGCTATTCGTTGACTTTACTTAAAAAAGAGAGTAAATTATGTGCACAATTAGAAAAGTCAAGTCAATCCGTTTAATGACTTTTTTAAAGTAAAATCAACTTGTTTCTTTTAAGGCAATTGGTTTACTCGCTTTTTTAAAAAGTAAATTAACTAATTCACTTTTTATAGTGTAAATAACAGTAACAATCTTCCATTAACTGACTTGTTGTTTATGTGTGAATCCACTAATGCACATTAATGAAAATTCGCTGTTAATGCTAATTATAAATAGAAAGGTATTCGATAAAAGACCAAATTATGAACTTAAACATCCTAACAGGACCATATTTGACCCAATGTTGGGTTCCAAGAATGCAGCATTTTGCAAAGGACCAATACAATCTCCATAAATCCCATTGGAACATGTCCAAAACACAAATATACTAATTTATTGACTAAAATCAGATTTGGTTTGGTTTTTAACTGGCATTTGTATTGGAAACCATTAGAGTTTCCTGTGATGGCTTCTAGCCTATTGTTTTCTTTCCTCCAACAGGGGAGCTTGAGAATGTTTGCGTACTTTTTTCAGAGGTTTATTTTACAGAAGACTTTGTTTATAGTCTAAATAACACCAACAGTCGACCAACATTAACTGAGGTGTTTTCTTATGTGTGAACCCATTAATGAAATTCGCTGTTAATGCTAATTATAAACAGAAAACCCTTCGATACTGTGCGCTTAAATGTCCTCACAGCGGACACTGACCTCTGGGCTCCTCCAGCTCCTCCACCCTGAGAGTTTCTGGAGAAAGTCTGCGTGAAGGACTGCGTGTAGCCGTCATTATAGTCGGACTGGTATCCGTTTCCACTCGTGAAAAACTGAGCTCCGTCGTTCCTCGGTAAACTGTAGCCGACGGCGGTGAGGTCTGGCCGGGAGTTGGACCGGCGGCCGATCTGGTGGAGCCTGGTCTGAGAACCGGACAAACTCATCTCTGGACGGGACCGCAGAGCCTGTTATAGGTTATAAAGTAGTTTCAGCTTCGGAAAGTTGTAAAAGTGGTGTTCGCGGTGCTCTCCGGTCGGTGTCTGCGCGGATACTGGCCGCTGCGCGCTGGATAGTTCCGGTTTTGCCGTTAAACCACACCTGATTCACCGTAAGGCGCGGCTCCAGAGAAAGTGAGATGACAGCCATATAACCTGGCACTTTCCCACGGAATTCCTAAATACGGTCAAATGAGGAGTTTTTTCCTTCAAAAATTTTTGAGCAATTTCGCTTTACGCCTTGAACTTCCGCCAACTTAGTTTATGCTCAAATAAAAACATACTGATCACCCGTCCACTGTTTTCTAGTCATCCCAACTTACAAGTCCCACACTGACTAATAATATGAAGTTAAACTTTGTACAACTTACAAAACTTAGCTGAAACCTGACTAACTTATTAAAATAAGTTATAACAACATAAAAATATTTGTTGTCTTGACGTTTTATCGTGACAATTTTTTACAGTGTAGTTGCTAGTTAGTGTATGTAGCCTGTCATTCATAATTCAACATGCATTATTAAAATCCAAATGCATCTAAAGAATCCATGCTCCGCCAGCTTGTAAGTTATGCTGAAATCAATACCGATCACACATAAGTTTCATTAGTTAATGCATTTATTAATCATAAGGCAACATTAATGCATTATTAAATCCAAATCCATGCTTTAAGGATTCATTGCTCCGCAAACTTGTAATTTATGCTCAAACAACACCGATCAAACTTTACTATAAGGTTTCATTAATGTTAGTTAGTGTATTATTCTTCATAATTCAACATGCATTATTAAAATCCAAATCAAACACAATCCAAAACAATACCCGATCACACTTTACTATAAGGTTTCTTAGTTAATGTTTAATTTAATGTGTATTTATTAGTCATAAGTCAACATTTACTAATACATTATTAAAATCCAAATCCATGCTTGTTAACAGAATCAGAAAGAGCTTTATAGCATGATATGTTTACATGAGGAATATGTTTTGGAGTTTCAACAGTGTTAATACAAAAACACTGTGAATTAACATCAACTAATTTCCTTTAATTAACATTAACAAACATCAACAAATAGGCCTACTGTAATAAAAGTGTTGTTCATTGTTCATTCATGTTAGTAAATACAATAACCAACGTTAGCTAATACAACCTTAATGAAAGTGTTATCAAAATACTATAGTAATCATAGTAAATACTATAGTGCCTTTGAACATACCATTTTTTTCTCAAATATGTAATCATGTATTTTTACTCCTTACTTCAACCAGATTGTAATTCATGCATGCATATTAAATACTATAATTAATTTAACAAAATAAACATGTAATTCTGAAGCTTTAATGGAGTAATTTGCATACTGTAAGTTTAAATAACTTCTAATTTTTAAAAACCTAAGGTTTCCTCTGTTTGCATTTGTATTTTTTTATTAGTTCATTAATTCATTCATTTATTAATGAATTCATTCATTTATTTATTCATCTATTTATTTATTTATTCATTCATTTATTTATGTATGTATGTGTGTATTTATTCAATTATTCATTCATTTAAACAGTCATTCATTTATTCCTTTATTCATTCATTCATCCATTTTTATTCATTCATTCATTCATTCATTCATTCATTCATTCATTCATTCATTCATTCATTTATACATTCATTTATTTATTCCTTTATCGTTCATCTATTTATTTATTTATTTATTCATTATTCATCCATTTATTGTTTATTTATTCATTCATTTAAACAGTCATTCATTTATTCCTTTATTCATTCATCCATTTATTTATTCATTTATTTATTAGTTTATTCAATCATTTATAGTCATTCATTTATTCATTTATTCATTATCCATTTATTTATTTATTCATTCATTCATTCATTATACATTCATTTATTTATTCCTTTATCATTCATCTATTTATTTATTTATTCATTCGTTCGTTCAGTTCGTTCGTTCGTTCGTTCGGTCGTTCGTTCGTTCATTCATTCATTCATTCATTTAATTGTTTATTCATTCATTTAATCCTTTATTATTCATCATTAATTAATTAATTAATTCATTCATTCATTCATTTATACATTCATTTATTTATTCCTTTATTCATTCATCTATTTATTTATTTATTCATTCGTTCGTTCGTTCGTTCGTTCGTTCCTTCGTTCGTTCCTTCGTTCGTTCGTTCGTTCGGTCGTTCGTTCATTCATTCATCATTCATTTAATTGTTTATTCATTCCATTTAATCCTTTATTTATTCATCCATTAATTAATTAATTAATTCATTCATCCATTCTTTTACATCCTTTCAAAAGCTGGAGACTGCAGTTTATTTGTTTGTTCTTGTAAACTATTATTGCTAGATCTCATGTAATCGGTTTCTTTGTGTACTTTCAATAATTCATTTAGTCATTTTCAACGAGCACAGATTCATTCATTCACTTGCTTTCCAAAGAAGCTGTATAAAATTGACACATTAAATGGAAATACGAAGCATAAAGCACGCCTGTCTGACTCAAGTACATACAGATTCAATCTGAGGAGGACTGTGTGTGTGTGTGTGTGTTGTCAACAGGAGAGCGACACACCCACCTCACCCAAACTCACACACCCTTCACAGTCCTCTGTCATTACAGGGAGTTTCTTGTCAGCTATCCTTGAAAAAAGTGTAATGCATGTGTAGTAAAAGCCATCACATTTGACAAGAGAAAAAACTACACGCTTCATATTCCATTAATTTACCATTCAGTGTGGGAAAGTTAGGAAACCGATGTCAAATTGATCAACGAGTCATAAATTTATTGCATATCTCAGCACTTTTAAAACTAGCTAGTGAAACCAGACTTAATTGCGACACAATGTTTACGCAATACTGTGTGTTAGCGAGTGCGGTATAAATTTGAAGCATTTCTACAGATGAACGTTTGCAACACGGCATGGCTCTTACACAAACACATCTCATCCAACCAGTTTAGTTTTATTTCTATACCTGTTCATCAGGTGCGCAACTTCAAAAAACAACAGGTAAACGGCTTTCAAATCCTTAACACTCAAACAAATTAACTTTAAAACCTTTGAAACTTTCAAGATTCAGCTCTACAACTTCACCTGCAATATAACCTGTTAATCATTAGCAAAGTTAGCTGTTATGCTTGATACCTTTGTGTTTAATAGATATAAACATTTCAAGATCACACCATTATAAGTGGTTTCACATTGGTTTTAAGTGTGATTTCTTTTTTACATATTTAAATTTAGTGTTTTAGCAGGATCAGCTCCAGGAAAGATTACTAAATAGATATAAACATTATCTATGCTGTCTTTATCTGATATATGTGCTACTAAGGTGACACGAACAATGCAGCATTGAGTTCACACTTCCAGATGTCATGTGGTGTTCCCCAAGGCACAGTTCTGGGCCCGTTACTATTTAACTGTGTTTCATTTAGCTCTAGTATTTGATCCTTATTCATTAAATCTAGCTAATATCAATCTGGATGTAAAGTCTACACTTTCAGGGACTGATTTACTAAACTGGGAAAATGAGCATCAGTGCACAATGATGCACAATCCTGTAAAAGTGAGAGTTTTGCGAGAGATCTACTTATTATTAAAGAAGAGATTGCTCATTTTAATAAACTCTAATGCAGTGCAAAATCCAGTGCAAATTAGGTCACAAACAAGCAGAGGCAGTAATGATAAGATGTGTGTAATCTACTGATAACACATGTGTAAAATGGGTGCTTTTTTGGCCATCCAATTATAGTGCAAATACCAATATCTCGCCCCTTCTTTCAATGCATTACTTAAAAACTCTCCCTTACATGTTTTCTAATAATTAAACTTGTACAAATACGCATGCAATTTCTTTAGCTGAGGAACTGTATCTTTAGGAAAATACTTTATATTTAATTTATATTAAAAGAGTATTTGCATTGGTGCAAGCTGTCAGTAAATCTAGCCTAAAGTTGCTATTAAAACGTATCTTAAAGTTGTGCTAAAACTGAATTTTAAGATTTTCTTTCTTCACCAATGTGACCAATGTGTACTTGGAAACAATATCGTACTCAATACGTCACAACAAGCGTGCTTATAATACACATTCTATGCTAAAATTATATGCTACGTCAAGCGTTCTCCACACTGCAGCTCTGCACAAGACGTTTGGCCATAGGATAAATGGTCATGCGCTACTGAGCCTGGGTTCTCTCAAGGTTTTTATTTCTTCACTTTCGCCAATTGGTGAAGTTTTTTCCTCGATCATCTGGAAAGTGGCAGAAGGTGTATTTTTCTGATGGATCTTCTGTTGAACTGCATCAATCATCACAAATACTGCAGAAGACCTACTGGAACCCACATGGACCAAAGATTCTCACAGAAATCAGTCAAGTTTGGTGAAGGAAAAATCATGGTTTGGGGTTACATTCAGTATGGGGGCGTGCGAGAGATCTGCAGAGTGGATGATCAACATCAACAGCCTGAGGTATCAAGACATTTGTGCTGCCCATTACATACAAACCACAGGACGAGGGCAAATTCCCAGCAGGATAGCGCTCCTTCTCATACTTCAGCCTCCACATCAAAGCTCCTGAAAGCAATGAAGGTCAAAGTCCTGCAGGATTGGCCAGCCCAGTCACCAGATATGAACATTATTGAGCATGTCTGGGGTAAGATGAAGGAGGAGGCGTTGAAGAATGACACAAAGAGTCTTGATGAACTCTGGGAGTCCTGCAAGAAGGCTTTCTTTGCCATTCCAGATGACTTTATTAATCAGTGATTTGAGTCATTGCAGAGATGTATGGATGCAGTCCTCCAATATTCATTCTGTTTCCACTGCAGCATGAGCACATATTCTATACGGACATTATTGAAGGTTCAGTGACCAGACTTTAGTCTAAGCAGAGTCAGACCTTACTGTCCTAATGAAATCATTCAAAATTAAGGCATGATCATATTTTATTTTGGTCAAATAAGCGTAATCTAGAGGCCTTTGCCTTTCATATAAGACACTTCTGATACCAAATGATCAACTAGAAGTCAAGTTAGTATCTGTTGTTCCTAAAACTCAGAAAGGACACAAGATATTGTCAGGCAATACATTTACATATTTATTTATAACTAAACAAAGACACAAAAATAAGGTTAGTTCTATTTCATTTGCTTAATTATTTTCTTATTTGGTGTTTTCTGTAAACCTCTGTGAAAATGTGCCGCATAAAATGTTTGGTCATGTGTAAACTCATCTTTAAAACTTGATTAAACATTTTAAAAAGCAATATTTGCTAAGATACACTTAGATAACATAACATTGGAGAATTTCCTCGCTTGCATACGCATCTGCTACTAAATGTATGTCTATGACTGGGAACATAGTGTTTCTCTTAATCTGCTTTAACAAGAGTGGCACACACCCACAGACACACCAGTCAAGCCCTTAATAGGTTTGTGAATTCATTTCTTGTAGTGCAGTTAATTGTTGCACTTTTAAAAGCATCTAAGCGTGAACAAACTTGCCAACGTAAAAGAGAGAGAGAGAGAGAGAGAGAGAGAGAGATCAAGCACTTTGAGAAAGAGAAAGAGAGAAACGTAGTGTTCACATTTATTTTAAATACTGCACTGCAGAAAAAAATTTTGCTTCTTACTTTGTCTTGTTTCTAGACCAAATATCTAAAAGCTCTTAAATTAAGAAGCATTTTTAAGACAAGCAAAACATGTTTTCAGAAATGAGTCAAAATTAAATGATTTTTTTCCCTTAAAACAAGCTAAATAATCTGCCAATGGGTTAAGCAAAATAATCTCATGTCAAAAGGAGAAACTCAATTATTTTGCTTAACCCATTGGCGGATTATAGCATATTATTTCTCAAAATAAGACAATAGTTTTTGCTTGTCAAGTAAATGCTTCTTGATGAAAGAATTTTGAGATATTTGGACTAGAAACTAGACAAAAACTCTATGTAACATGGAGGGCCGGAGAGCCGCTCTCCCAGGGGTAGGCAACCTATGGTTAGGGCCAGATGGAATCTGCGGACTTTTTTTGTCATTTCTGCAGAGAATTTTGGTAAAAATCTGTGGATTTCTGGATTCTTTTGGGAGTATCATAACTAAATCCTTAATATATGAAATAAACAATATCTTTTTAACTTTTATTTAATGTTTAAAATGCAAATCCAATTAGATTTACTTTATTTGGTAAACAAAGCAAGTCTCTTATATAATATCTCTACTAAAAGACAGAAAATATTACTGTACAAACTACATTGTTCATAAATCAGTTGAACATTTTCATATTAGTCAATAATATTACTGTAATTAATTTAAAGACTGAATAAATATAGATTTACACACATTTACTCAAGTAAATAAACAGAATTAATGATGGGCTAAAAATCTGCAGAATTCTGCGCGCAAATTCCATGTGGGCCTATCTATGGCTCAGGAGCCACATGTGGCTCTTTGACCATAATTTATGGGGCTCTCCAGCTATCTCCCTTCAATAAACAATTTTAACTGTCACTAAAAATCAGTTTTCTTATTGAAAATACAATTAAAATGATCTTTTTATTGTGTATTCTTAAAGCAAAATGAATAAGAATAAGAACAAAAGGACATTTCAACCAATGCGCATGTGCAGCACTGTGGATTACTTTGAATCGGACGCCAATAAAGGGTATATAACTAACATTTCTAAGGTAACCTTGCGCGCGTAAATTTAAACAACATTTATGAGTGTTGATGGTGAAAAGAAAAACATTCTGTAAGTTATCCTTTCTTAATACATGGACTTGCTCGTCATGTGATGCTTATATATACCCAATGGCTCTTTTAAAAAAATGCATTTGCCAAACAAAATCAGAAATGGCTCTTTGCTGAAAAAAGGTTCCCGACCCTTGCGCTATCCTGCAAAGCACTGGTTCCCAACAGGGGGTTCCAGCCCACAAGGGGGCCTCAGCAAGCTCTGTGGGGGGTTGCATCATATTTAAAAAAATTTTAGCAGTGGACAATTAGGAGAATGATCATGTTGCCTTAGTTCATTTTATGCCCTGGCTGATCAAGTTTGCAATTCGTCCTTTACAAAAAAGAGTCTCACTGATTCGCCTTCAGCAGCTGATACTAATGATCCAAGCATACTGGACACAGGTGAGGACACATTACGGGTCGCAGCGCTAGCAATACTGGAAACACGAAATGCAGGAAATACCAAGATAGGTAACTGAACTATAGTTTTCTTCCATTTTCTCAAAGCAAAGAGTCCCTGACCCAGCCACAGTGCATTATCTGCACCAAAGATTTTGCTAACAAATGCACAAGGCCGAATTATCAAGGCATTTGCAGACAGCCAACACAATCTCACGGCAATTCGTAACTTTTTGATTTAGTGGCTAATTCGTACGAATTCGTACGATCTAATTCGTACAATTTAGTACGATTTGCTCATCCGCCAATGACGGTTGGGTTTAGGGGTGGGGTTAGGTGCCACGCCTCCTTTTTAAAATCGTACAATTTCGTACGACTTAACTCGTACGAATTCGTACGAATTAGCCACTAAACTGTCAAAACGTAAAATACTTACGTTTTCTCGTGAGATCAGGCTGAGACAGCTCATCCCCAATACCACGACAATAAACAAACGGTATGTTTATTACTATAACTAGATATGTTTATGCCATCCTAATCTCACAAGAAAATGTAAGATCACCAATGGTGTAAAGTTACTAGTTACAAATACTCAGATTACTGTAATCGAGTCGTTTTTCTCAGGAATTGTAATTCACTGAATAGTTTTAATAATGTGCACTTTTACTTTCCCTCGAGTATATTTTTAGTGCAGTATCTGTACTTTTACTCCACTACTTTCCTTCAACCTGCAGTGACTACTTTATTATTTCTTGTCTATGGGGATTAGAAAAATCAGTCCTGCCAGTCCTATCAAATCACACATAGAAGGTAAATCACATCATAATCTCAAGACATGGGCGATTTATAATTGCAGCAAACTGTTTGGAAGTATTCAAAGTGTCCAAGAAGATGTCCAAAGTCTTTACATGTATTAACCCAGAGACTGTTTAGATGCATGTCGCTGATAAGAAGATGACAGATGTTAAGTGTATGATGACCGAAATGGCCTTAAACACCCAGCACACACAAGACGTCAACATGACGTCAGATTGACGTTATATCCCAATGTCATGGGGACGCTGCATTTTGTTTGGAAATGAAAATCGAGTTAACGTCAGAACTCAACGTCAGGCCAACGTCAATGTCAAACCTAAAATCAACCAAATATCAACGTCTAATGATGTTACAGCTTGACGTTGTGTGGACGTTACCACTATTGACATTTATCAGACGTTGGATTTTGGTTGCCATTCCTGATGAATAAATGTCAGTATTTGACATCATTAGGATGTTGATTTTTAGATGTTGGGTCGACGTTGGATATTGGTTACCTTCTAACAACCTAAAATCGACCAAATATCAACGTCATTTGACGTCATTATTAGACATCAAAATAACGTTGTCCTTAGATGCTGGCTAGACTCGAATTTTGGTCACCTGATGTCACAACCTAAATCTAACCTAATGATAATGTCTTATGACGTTGTGTGCCTTCTGGGCAATAAGTAAATGCACTACAGAATGTTACGTTTACACACATCCACAAATTACATGTAAACACATCAGTTTTTAACAGTGAAATACTCAATACTTACTACTCCTGAGTACTTTTGAAAGGGCTACTCTTTACTCATACTTTGAGTAATATTTACAACCGATGTTTTTTACTCAACTTGCTCTACATGTTTAGGTAAGTAATGGCACTTTTACTTGAGTATGATTTTTAGTACTCTTTCCACCACTGAAGATCACAAATATCCTTCTTTGATTTGCTAATCCGCTATAAAGAAAGTGAGATCCGTCTAACTGGACTGCACTTATTTCACTCCTCCTCTATCTCTGCATTCAGGGCGAGGCTGTTGGAAAGTCAAATGAGCTTAATGGAGTCAAACGTCTAGTCTGACCAGCCCTTAAGTCATCTTACTAACTAGCAAAGGTTACAGCAACATGAGATCGCTCATTTGATAACTTGCATCACTTTGTTAACTTTGTCAAAATAATCTAGTTTTTCCTTTTGACGTAAGATTATTTTGCTTACACCATTGGCAGATTATTTTTCTTTAAGGAAAAACTTAATTTTGACATATTATTTCTTAAAATAAGACAATATCTTTTGCTTGTCTTGAAAATGCTTATTGATTTAAGAATTCAAGATATTTGGACTAGAAACAAGACCAAAAAAACAGGTAAAAAAAGCATTTTTGGAGTGAAATAAGCAACTTTAAAGTCGATTTTCTCAATATTTAGATTTTTTTTTTGAATCCTCAGTTCAAATAGTTGATCAAACTATTGTCTTGATCAAATATACGTCAATAAAAATTATTATTGTGCTATACTTATTTTATGTGATGAATATATCTCAAATTGCCCAAAATTGACACTTACTAAACTTTTGTGGTCTAGGGTAACACATTTAAATGACTCTTTTTTTTTATGGAGGCAGATCAGTCTCAAAAATTACTACATTTACAAAATACAATTCATAAATGCACAGCACAATTCATATTTACAAAATACAATGCGTAAATTCAAAACACGATTCATAATATACACAAATTCATTCATTCATTTCCTTCAGTTTAATCCCTTTATTAATCAGAGTGAACCGACAACTATTCCAGCATATGTTTTGCATAGTGGATGCCCTTCCAGCTGCAACCCAATACTGGGAAACACCCATACACACTCACATTCACACATTGTGGCCACTTTAGTTCACCAGTTCACCTATAGTGCATGTTTTTGGACTGTGGGGGAAACCGGAGCACCCAGAGGAAACCCAAACTCCATGCTAACTCAACACTCCAGAAACGCCAACTGAAGCCAGCTGCGACTCGAACTAGCGACCTTCTTGCTGTGAGGTCACAGTGCTAACCACTGAGCCATCGTGTCACCCCACAAATCCAATTCATTTGGTGTGAATGAACTTTGTGAATGAATAATTTTTGAGACTGATCTGGCTCCATAATTTTAACTCAACGGTTGGAGTTTATCCATATTTGCCCCAACATTAGGTCAAACAGGTGTACAGACTTTTCAGGAACAGTTCTCAGGACATTTTCCAGATGGTGCTGCAGCATTCCTCTTTATTTATGGACAACACTGCAGACGTTGATAGAGTAACCGCTCTTCAACTCTGAGATTGCTGTAGGGATGGGTCACAAAGTTGAGTCGACGCCTTTTTCTCTTTTCCCATTGCTTCTCTGTGATTCAGGTGTGGCTGCTCAAACACCCCCATGTCTATACCTGCTCTGTTTCCACTCGTTATGTGTAAACCTTTTCGTGACATTACTCATATGCTGACACACCCTATGCAGATAATTCCCCAGCTAGTCTAAACTCCCCAAAGCGCACACACACACACACACACACACACACACACGCACACACACACACACACACACACAAACACACACACGCACACACACACACACACACACACACACACACACACACACACACACACACACACAAACATAGGCTTGTTGTTGGATTTTGATTAGATTAGATTTTTTTATTAAACTCACCCTCATGGCGAACTGTATAGTGAAGCAGGAATGGAAATTATTTATAAGCAAGAAGGATTTTGTTTAAAGAAAAGTCAAAATACTAAATCTAGACACCCTAGTGACACACCCTGTTAATTAAAAAGGTAATTAATTAGTAATTACATCATTAAACGTGTATTTAAATTACTTTTCTAATTACTTTTTCTCAAAAGTCATTTATTTACTTGACTCAACACTGCTAAAAATCCATATTAATTTACATATATAGATATATACTACCTGACAAAAGGTAGAAGTGGCTTCTACCTAAAAAGTGGCTTATATGAAGGGCAAAGGCCTCTAGATGACACTTATTTGACCACAATAAAATATGATCATGTCTTGATGTTGAATGATTTCATTAGGACAGTAAGGTCTGACTCTGCTTAGACTAAAGTCTGCTCACTGAACCTTCAGTAATGTCCAGTATAGAATATGTGCTCATGCTGCAGTGGAAACAGAATGAATATTGTGTCTGACTCCATCATGAGCTTGGAGGACTGCATCCATACATCTCTGACATGCCTCAAATCACTGATTAATAAAGTCATCTGGAATGGCAAAGAAAGCCTTCTTGCAGGACTCCCAGAGTTCATCAAGAGTCTTTGTGTTCATCTTCAATGCCTCCTCCTTCATCTTACCCTAAACATGCTCAATAATGTTTATGTCTGGTGACTGGGCTGGCCAATCCTGGAGCACCTTGACCTTCTTTGCTTTCAGGAACTTTGATGTGGAGGCTGAAGTATGAGAAGGAGCGCTATCCTGCTGGAGAATTTGGTCTTAAAACTTGGATCGACGTCTAGACTTTTGTCAGGTAGTGTATATATATATATATATATATATATATATATATATATATATATATATATATATATATATATATATATATATATATATATATATATATATATATATATATTATGTATCAAAACAAAAAAAATAAACATTTCAATTTAACAACATCATATTTGATGTATACCATATATTTTCATTAATTGCTTTCTCTATTCATGTTTCATTTATAGTCATTCTCATAAATGTAACCTTCTTTAGTTGAAAAATGTCCTTTAACTGCAAAAAATGTTTGTATAACAACTTAAAAAATACAATTACTCTGCTTCTCTGAGTTGATTTATCCATAACTATTAAGTTTATTTAAAGCATCTGATCTAAGTACATTATGAGTAACTGTAATTGAATGAAAAGTAATCCCTTAGATTACTTTTTCTGTGGGAAAACTCATTTAAATAAAGTTACTAGTTACTTTGTAAGTAACTAATTACATCCAACGCTGTCCATACCAACTCTACAAAATGCTGGGCTGTTGTAACCCAATGTTGGGTCAAATACTGATAAATATAAATGACACTTTGTAACCCAATGGTTGAGTTTGTCTATGTATTTTTTTTATAGTGAACGAAACATTTGTTTCACACACACACGCACACACACACCAGATGTTAACTCACCAGAAACAGATGACGCACACCCAATGATTTCATCATCCGCAATACCAAAACCTAACCTTATTTCACCTGGAGGATTTCACTCTTACACAATCACAGGAACAGTGAAGGCTCTTTTGAAGATGAGTGAAGGCTTAAGAGAAAGGTGTGAATACTTTCACACAGGATATATAAACATCAAAGGCTGGAGGAGTCCTAGATTTTGAGCTTATCAGTCATATATGCAAGTGTATGCACCTTTTTAACCACTTTCACTTTCCAAAATTAATAGCGCAACTAAATTTGCATTTACTTACACTCTAAAAATCCCAAATTTGATCAAATAGACAAAATGTTGGGTAAATGGATATGTGGTCATATAAATTTAATAAATAAAGATAAAAACAAATCATCAGTATGTTTTTCCCATATTTTACCCAAAACTGGGTTGAAATAACCCAACATTTTAGGGTGTAGATAAAATACTGGGGACATGTAAGAATTGAAAGTACACCAGTGCCTTCAATTGTTTAGTTAAATCAAATGAAATGTTCAACTTACATTAGTCAAACTGATTTAAAATATTAAGTTACACTTTGTTGGGTTAGACAAAATGTTGGGCTATGTTTGCTCGTATAAATTTAATGAAAAGACAAAAATAAAACATCGCCTATATCTTACCCAAAATTGGACTTAAATAACCCAGCATTTTTAGTGTACATAACAATGCTCAGGACATGTATAATAGTATTATAAAAAAATCTTAAATTGTTCAGCTGAATCAAATGAAAATTTCTCATCATCTCAACTAGTCAAACTGACTTAAAATATTAAGTTAAACCTTACAAAACTAAAGCAATATTAGTTTAAACTTGGTTAACTTATTAAAATATGTTAAAGTAACATAAAAACAGTGAATACCTTGGGCAAATTGTGATATATTTATATTAGATTTTTGTTTGAACA
The DNA here is from genome assembly GCF_903798145.1 of Danio aesculapii. Taxonomy (NCBI): domain Eukaryota; kingdom Metazoa; phylum Chordata; class Actinopteri; order Cypriniformes; family Danionidae; genus Danio; species Danio aesculapii. Next base: position 2,212,705 of record NC_079436.1, on the reverse strand, counting down.
CACTGAATACTTTTATAATAATAGTTCAGTGACCATTGGGTTGAGAATGAGAAGCAAAAAAGTTTATTAGAGTGGCATAAAATAACATTTGTGCAAAATGTAAACCATTATTAGTCATATAATTACAAATCAAAATATTATATACAGTTGAAGTCAGAATTATTAGCCCCCCTTTTAATTTCTTTTTTCAATATTTCCCAAATGATGTTTAACAGAGCACAAAAAAATTCACAGTATTTCCTATAATATTTTTTCTTCAGGAGAAAGTCTTATTTCTTTTATTTCAGCTAGAATAAAAGCAGTTTTAATTTTTTAAACCCCATTTTAAGGTCAATATTATTAGCTCCTTTAAGCTATATATTTATTCGATAGTCTACAGAACAAACCATCGTTATACAATGACTTGCCTAATTACCCCAACCTGCCTAGTTACCCTAATTACCCTAGTTAAGCCTTTAAATGTCACTTTAAGCTGAATACTAGTGTCTTGAAGAATATCTAGTCTAATATTATGTGCTGTCATCATGACAAAGATAAAAGAAATCAGTTATTAGAGATGAGTTATTAAAACTATTATGATTAGAAATGTGTTGAAGAAATCTGCTCATATATATATATTTCTCTCAACAATTAATTTTTTAGTGCAGATGACAGAGCCCTCCTTTCAGTGCAACACTTGTCAATAATAAATCAGCAGTGTCTGCATTATATCACATGACTGTGTTTATGACTCACGGCAGGGATTGAAGGTTAAAAACTTTAATATATAAGGGTGTGACCCTCGTCTCCTTTCACTCATAATAGCTGAACATTCACACACTTAACAAACATAACAAAAGCAGAGGGGAATGTCAAGGCAACAAGAGAAAAGAAACAGAGTAACTGCTGAGTAAACCTGTGCTGTCCCAGACGACTAACCAGCAAATAATAGTACATTTATTGTGTGGGCGACATGGTGGCTAAGTGATTAGCGCTGTCTTCTTACAGCAAGAAGGTCGCTGGTTCGAGTCCCCGCTGGGTCAGTTGGCGTTTCTGTGTGGAGTTTAGCGCGGGTGTCCTCCGGGTGCTCAGGTTTCCCCCACAGTCCAAACATATGCGCTATAGGGGAATTGATGAACTAAACTGGTGTGTGTGTGAGTGTGTGTGAATGAGTGTGCATGGGTGTTTCCCAGTACTGGGTTGCAGCTGGAAGAGCATCTGCTGAGTAAAACATATTTTGGAATAGTTGGCAGTTCATTCCACTGTGGCAACCCCTAAAAATAAGGGACTAAGCCGAAGGAAAATGAATGAATTAATATATAAATATACTTAATTCAAACTAATTTAATTGTTTTATTTAACGTACTTAAATTGGTAAGAACTAACATGCTAATTTAATTCCTTTATGTTATCCCAACACAAATCGATTGTGTGGAACCAAACATTTTTTACAGTGTACTTTTACAGTAATACACAGATTTTTATTTATTTATTTATTTATTTATTTATTTATTTATTTATTTTATGTTGTCTTAACGTAAATAAAGAGGTCCAACAATTATTTTACCGCACTCTTTATTAAAATTAAAGGTGTCTATTTGCATTTTTGGTTTCATTAAGCATCTTTAACGTCCAAAAAATAAAGTCTTTACAGGGAATAAAGTTTATTTAGATTAAGGAACTGTCCCTCACACTATGAGAGTGTATATGTAAACACAAATGAAGTAAGATGCTAGTATAAAAATAAAGGATGTTTCGCGTAAAGCAGAAGTGTATTACTGAAATATGAAGCATTAATAACTGCACGAAAAGACCTGAACTGTATTGATCACCACTAGATGGCAGGCTTACATCAATTATTAAAGTCTCCAAATTGATTTAAACTATGATAATCTTTAGGTTACGGCTTTAAAGTGACTTTTAAAAAGCAGAGGACTACTAAACCACATTAAATACTATAGAAACTTATAGTAAATACTGAAGTACACTCTCAGAAAAATAAGGTACATGGTGGTACAAATAATGTTCCATAAGGAAAGACTTCTTATGATACTGTTCTGTACCTTTTATGGTACAACTGAAATGAAGGTACACAATGGTTCTCATAACTTTATTATAATATCTCTGAAAATAAATATTACTGGAAAGGCAAAGTGATTTTATGAGTAATTTCCATATTAAAGCACGATTCATCATCATTTAAAAGCATGTGTATAAATAAACTCATAAACATTCATTATTAAGTTTGATAATACAAAACAACGGGTAAAACAAAACTAGGTATTGTAAACATTTACATTTACTTTTACATTTAGTCATTTAGCAGACGCTTTTATCCAAAGCGACTTACAAATGAAGGAAACAAGGAAGCAATTTACACAACTATAAGAGCAGCAGTGAATAAGTGCTGTAGGCAAGTTTCAGGTGTGTAAAGTCTAAGAAGCAAAGCATTAGAATTTTTTTTTTTTTTTTTTTGAGAGATAGAGAGAGAGAGAGAGAGAGAGAGAGAGTACAGTTAGTGGTATAGCCAGAGAGGCAGTTACAGATTAGGAAGGAAAGTGGAGAATAAATAGTTGAGTTTTTAGTCGATTCTTGAAGACAGCAAGTGACTCTGCTGTTCTGATGTAGTTAGGGAGTTCATTCCACCAACTGGGCAGATTGAATGTGAGAGTTCGGGAAAGTGATTTCTTCCCTCTTAGGGATGGAACCACGAGGCGACGTTCATTCACAGAACGCAAGTTTCTGGAGGGCACATATATCTGCAGAAGTGAGAGCAGATAAGAAGGAGCAAAGCCAGAGGTCGCTTTGTAAGCAAACATCAGAGCTTTGAATTTGATGCGGGCAGCAACTGGCAGCCAGTGCAAACGGGTGAGTAGCGGAGTGACATGTGCTCTTTTGGGTTCATCAAAGACCACTCGTGCTGCTGCGTTCTGAAGCAGCTGAAGAGGTTTGATAGAATTAGCTGGAAGCCCGGCTAGTAGAGAGTTGCAATAATACAGTTTGAAGAGAACAAAAGCTTGAACAATGAGTTGAGCTGCATGTTCAGATAGGAAGGGTCGGACCTTTCTGATGTTATAGAGTGTGAATCTGCAAGATCGAGCAGTTCTAGAAATGTGCTCAGAGAAGTTTAGTTGGTCATCAATCGTTACTCCATCATAAAACAAAACTTTTAAGGCATTTTTAATAAACATTTGGTGAGCATTTTCTGATAAATACACTTTAATTATTGATATCTGCACCTTTTGGCGTTTGCTTTCCACCATACGCACGTGAGCTGGCCATATGCAAAGTGTTCATGCAGACATTTTAGTATTGTACAACTAATCATTCATTGTGCATCTCATTACAATACTATTTCTATTTTAAAATTTAGTCACTTAAATGAACTTTTAGATGATTACAAAGGTCTTGTGTGAACATTGGAGAGAAAAAAATGTTTTATATTGCACATGGGAGAATATATTTCTGTGAAAAGTGTGAAATGTTTATCAAAAAACAGATCTTTTGATTGATGTTAAAGTAATTTTTATTCTCTATTGTGAACGGAAAAGGTGCATTTACACAAAAATAAACTTTTAAAAAAACATTGTTTAATAAATGTATTTGATGTCTTTACTGAAAATAAATGGACACATTTTAGTTAAAACAAAATGCCTTTAATATAGTTCTTGAAGGAACACATTTGACACTGTTAAAATACAAAGTGTCTTGTCACTGTACTGGTACCTTCATGGATCAGATTTGTACATTTGATGAAATTACAATATTGAATCTGCAGGTTTAAAAAAAACAAAGGGACATTTTGGTTTTCCATGGTACAAATCATGTCCTTAAAGGTACAAACTGCAATGGTACAAATTAGTTTCTTTGTCTTAATGTACAATTCTGTTTCATGAAAAGGTACTGCCCCAGTGACAAGGGTTTGTACCTTCTTTGGTACAACATTGTACCATTTTTATGAGTGTACTGTATTATACTTGAATTAATCTGTGGTAATACAACAAGTGGAATTATTATATAAACATATTACACAATACGTGTTTTACTACTATAGGGTGTATTTTACTACACCACAGTTTAGCTAAAACAAAAACATACTTGAGTTTATTATTTATCAGTTCCCTATAGTTAATGCTACAGTTTGCTTTAGCATTCATTACACCTTTACTGTTTAAAAAACTATAATATTTACTATTAATTACTATAGTATTATTTCATGTGGGAATAGTATAAAGCGTTCAATATGAAGATGCAGAGTAGCTAACATTTGGCTAAATAAAAACTGATATTTTATAACACTTCACTTGCTAATTAGTAGCCTATTGTCATTTACAAAGACCTGCTGCCGGTTTGATCCGGTAGAGAGCAGCAGATACTGCCATATAAACACAGAGCAGCCACTAATACACTAAACGACCAATTTAACAACAAGAAACAGCATTTAATTCTTACAAATATAAGACTTTTTTGTTTTTTTGTTTAGCAAGATTTGATAGAGAAGCATATTAGCATAAGTAGAGCACTGACAGGAATCAATGCCATCCAATGAATGCGGTGCAGTCGAAGTTCCGCCCTCAGCTCAGCAAATGTGTGTGTGTGCGTGTGTAGCTTATGTATGTGTGTGTTTGTTCGGTCAATATGATCCCCGGAGATCTCCAAGCTGAAGTATCTCGGTAATTTGTGGCAGAACGGGAGATTCCTGCGCTCACCGAGTGGATCGTGAGGATGACGTCACACGGCGGCGGTGACGCCGGGTCTGCGGGCACCGGGACAGGTGTGTTACCTGTGGCTGCGTACTGCTGGATCTCCAACATGTCCATTAAAATGAACTGCATTTCCTGAACGCGTTTTTAAAATGATTACCTATTTATTTGCGGCTACTGACGGCTTCGACTTTTAGTCTATTGATTGATCGCGAACAGTTCGTGACGCTTTGTAAACGCGTGAAGACACGCAAAAAACCACTCCCTGAGCACTGGATGTCAAGCGCGCTTTTGGAGAGGAGAAAATCACGTTTATTCGGTGTGACGCATCACCGGGACCGGACTGCAGCATGTGCGAGACGGTGATGGCCGTTTCTCAGCTGGACACCGAGTCCCATGCACCGGAGAACGGATTTGTGACCCCCGAAACTAATAATAAATCTCCGGGGCTGCTCTCGCAGATTGACGGCGGCGTTTTACCGAGTGTGGGTGGATTTGGGAAGTATCAGAAACAGCTGATCGTTTTAACGTGGATCCCGGCCATTTTTATAGGCTTCAGCCAGTTTTCTGACAGTTTTCTCCTGACTAATCCGTGTCCTGAGCCGCATAATAGCAGTCAGCTCCTGACTGTTGCTCCGACCGCCGTTAGCACCGTGTTTACCCGTGCAAATACCGAGGCGCCATCGCAATGCAACTGCACGCCGTCCAACTATAAACTGCAAAACGGATTAGAGCAAAATATTGTCACCAAGGTAAGTGGAGTAATCCCTGAACTCTAATGTAAGGTGGCATATTCATAATTACCAAGGAATCAGTTTAAAGGGGTAGTTCACACAAACAAATTCTGTCACCAATTTGACTTGTTCCGTTGAACTCAAATGAAGATATTCCGAACAATGTTGGAAGCCACTGACATCTTTAAGCAAATATTATGGAAGTCAATGGTTACCGGTTTCCAAAATTATATCTTTATTATTTCTTTACGTTCAACAGAACAACAAAAAACTTGAGGCTGAGTGAATGATGACAAATCTCAATTTTGGATTAACTCTCCCTTTAAAAGAATATTAAGCATGACAATTCTGTCAATTATTACTCGCTGTTTAAATAAATAATGAGTGAATGTTCATTTTTGGCGTGAACTATTCCTTTAAAATTAAAATTATGTCATTGTTTATTTACACAGTTAACTTGTTCCAAGCCACAAATGCAGATATTCTGAACAATGTTGGAAACTATTGATATATTTTAGCAAGTAATATGGAAGTCAATGGTTACCGGTTTCCAACATTCTTCATTACATCTTCTTTTATGTTCAACAGAACAACAACAAAAACAGGAGGGTGAATGAATGATGACAAATCTCAATTTTGGTTAAACGACCCCTTTAAAAGGAAATCAAAACTCTGTCAAACATTTTACTCACTATTTACTTGTTTCAAACTCACTATTTATCAAATAAATAATGAGTGAATGTTCATGTTTGGGTGATATGAAGATTTAAAATGAAGATTATGGAATTGTTTATTCACACACTTGTTCCAACTTGTTCCAAGCCACTTAGATTTTGTTTTGTTGTTCTGTTGAACTCAAATGAAGATATTCTGAACAATTTTTAAAAACGGTAACCATTGACATCTAAGCAAATATTTCCAACGTTCTTCATTATATCTTTTATATTTAACACAACAACAACTCGAGGGTGAATGAGTGATGACAAATCTCAATTTTGGTTAAACAATCCTTTTAAAAGGATATCAGAAATCAAAATTCTACACTATTTACTTGTTTCAAACACACTGTTTACTTGTTTTGAATAAATAATGAGTAAATATATATTTTTCTTGGGTGAACTGTCCCTTTTAAATGAAAATTATGTAGTTGTTTATTCACACACTTGTTCCAAGAGACTTTGTTTTTTTTTTTTTGTTTTTGTTCTGTTGAACTCAAAAGAAGAAAATCTGATCAATTTTAAAAACCGGTAACCATTGACATCTAAATAAGCAAATGTTATGACAGACAATGGTTACCGGCTTCCAACATTCTTCATTTTTCTGAAGCATGTTGGAAACCGGTAACCATTGACATCTAAATAAGCAAATGTTATGACAGACAATGGTTACCGGCTTCCAACATTCTTCATTTTTCTGAAGCATGTTGGAAACCGGTAACCATTGACATCTAAATAAGCAAATGTTATGAAAGACAATGGTTACCGGCTTCCAATATTCTTAATTTTTCTGAAGCATGTTGGAAACCGGTAACCATTGACATCTAAATAAGCAAATGTTATGAAAGACAATGGTTACCGGCTTCCAATATTCTTAATTTTTCTGAAGCATGTTGGAAACCGGTAACCATTGACATTTATAGTAAGAAAAGCAAATATTATGGAAGACAAGGAATATCAAAAATGAAAATTCCGTCAATCATTTACTCACACTTTACTTGTTTCAAACCTTTAAACACAAATGAAGATATTTTGAAAAATGTTTAAACCTGTAATCATTGACTTTCTTAGTAATGAAATCTCATAAATGAATCAAATCACTTGAGAATGAAAATAAATAGTGAGTAAATGTTCATCTTAATGTGAACTATCCCTTTAAAATTTAAATTATTTAATGTTTTGTTCACACAATTAACTTGAGTTTATTTTGTTCTGTTGAACCCAAAAGAAGATATTCTCAACAATGTTGGAAACCGGTAACCATTGAGATCTATATAAGCAAATGAAAGACAATGGTTTCCCGTTTTCAACACTCTTCATTATATCTTTTGTATTCAACACAACAACAACAACCCGAGGGTAAATGAATGATGATCAATCTCAGTTTTGGGTAAATGAATTCTTTAAAAGGATATCAAAAATGAAAATTCCACATTATTTACTTGTTTCAAACAAACTGTTTACTTGTTTTGAATAAATAATGAGTAATTATTCATCAACACTTGTTCCAACTTGTTCCAAGCCACTTAGATTTAGTTTTGTTCTGTTGGACTCAAATGAAGATATTCTGAACAATTTTAAAAACCGGTAACCATTGACCTCTATATAAGCAAGTATTATGAAAGTCAATGGTTACCGGTTTCCAACATTCTTCATTATATATTTTATATTCTACACAACAACTCCAGGGTGAATGAATGATTACAAAGCTCAATTTAGGTTAAACTGTTCCTTTAAAAAGATATCAAAAATGAAAATGCTACACTATTTACTTGTTTTAAACTCATTATTTACTCATTTCGAATAAATAATGAGTGAATGTTCATTTTGGGTGGACTGTCTCTTTAAAAGCAAAATTATGTAGTTGTTTATTCACACAATTAAATTGTTCCAAGCGACTTTGAGGTTTTTTTTGTTCTGTTGAACACAAAAGAAGATATTCTGAAGAATGTTGAAGCCGGTAACCAGTGACTCATATTGTAGGAAAAGAAAATATTATGAAAGACAAGGGATATCAAAAATGAAAATTCTGTCAATCATTTACTCACCATTTTACCTGTTTTAAACCTTTATTAGTTTCTTCATTTAAACGCAAAAGAAAACATTTTAAAAAATGTCATAAACCTGTAACCATTGACTTTCTTAGTTAGACCGAAACTCATAAAGATGTCGAACCATTTGAGAATGAAAATAAATAGTGACTAAATGTTCATTTTTGGGTGAACAATCCCTTCAAAATAAAAAAAAAAATGTCATTGTTCTAAGCCACTTTGAGATTTTGTCTATTGAACGTGAAAGAAGATATTCTGAGGAATGTTGGAAACCGGTAGCCATTGACATTAATATAAGCAAATATTATAAAGACAATGGTTAAGACAATGGTTACCCGTTTCCAAAATTCTTCATTATATATTTTATATTCAACACAACAACAACAACAACAAAAACTCCAGGGTATTCTGAAGAATGTTGGAGCCGGTAACCATTGACATCTATAGTAGGAAAAGCAAATATTATGAAAGACAATGTTTTACAACATTCTTCATTATATCTTTAAAGGGATATCAAAACTGTAAATTCTGTCTATCATTTACTCACCCTTTACTCAAACCTTTATTAGTTTCTTCATTCAAACACAAAAGAAGATGTTTTAAAAAATGTTGTAAACCTGTAACCAATGACTTTATAAGTAAGACTAAAACTCATAAAGGTGTCGAACCACTTAAGAAGGAAAATATATAGTGATTAAATGTTCATTTTTAGGTGAACTATCCCTTTAAAAACAAAATTATGTCATCATTTATTCACACACTTAACTTGTTCCAAGCCACTTTGAGTTTCTGTCTTCTGTTGAACACGAAAGAAGATATTATGAACAATGTTGGAGCTGGTAACCATTGACATCTATAGTAGGAAAAGCAAATGTGAAAGTCAATGTTCTTCATTATATCTTTAAAGGGATATCAAAAAAGTAAATTCTGTCAATCGTTTACTCACCCTTTACTCAAACCTATATTAGTTTCTTTATTTAAACACAAAAGAAGATGTTTTGAAAAATGTCATAAACCTGTAACATTGACAAAAG
>NC_079436.1:2165988-2198488 GCF_903798145.1 Danio aesculapii | reverse complement strand
AGAATGGGAAGAAAGCGGATTTAAGTGACTTTGAACGTGACATGGTTGTTGCTGCCAGACGGGCTGGTCTGAGTATTTCAGAAACTGCTGATCTACTGGGATTTTCACACACAACCATCTCTAGGGTTTACAGAGAATGATCTGAAAAAGAGGAAATATCCAGTGAGCGGCAGTTCTGTGGGGGCAAATGCCTTGTTGATGCCAGAGGTCAGAGGAGAATGGCCAGACTGGTTCCAGCTGATAGAAAGGCAACAGTAACTCAAATAAGCACTCGTTACAACCGAGGTCTGCAGAAGAGCATCTCTGAACACACAACACGTCCAACCTTGAGGCGGATGGGCTACAGCAGCAGAAGACCACACCGGGTGCCACTCCTGTCAGCTAAGAACAGGAAACTGAGGCTACAATTCACACAGGCTCACCAAAACTGGACAATAGAAGATTGGAGAAATGTTGCCTGGTCTGATGAGTCTCCATTTCTGCTGCCACATTCGGATGGTCGGGTCACAATTTGGCGTCAACATCATGAAAGCATGGATTCATCCTGCCTTGTATCAACAGTTCAGGCTGGTGGTGGTGGTGTAATGGTGTGGGGGATATTTTTTTGGCACACTTTGGGTCCATTAGTACCAACTGAGCATCGTGTCAAAGCCACAGCCTACCTGAGTATTGTTGCTGACCATGTCCATCCCTTTATGACCACAGTGTCTCCATCTTCTGATGGCTGTTTCCAGCAGGATAACGCACCATGTCATAAAGCCTGAATCATCTCAGACTGGTTTCTTGAACATGACAATGAGTTCACAGTACTCAAATGGCCTCCACAGTCAGCAGAGCTCAATCCAATAGAGCACCTTTAAGATGTGGTGGAACGGGAGATTGGCATCATGGATGTGCAGCCGACAAATCTGCAGCAACTGTGATGCTATCATGTCAACATGGAGCAAAATCTCTGAGGAATATTTCCAGTATATCTTGTTGAATCTCTGCCACGAAGGATTAAGGCATTTCTGAAGGCAAAAGGGGGTCCAACCTGATATTAGTATGGTGTACCTAATAAAGTGGCCGGTATGCATATATATGGTGTGGTTATGCATATAAAATCCTTATGGCTGCTTAGTTTGGATTTGCATGCATTAGGATTATAATTCATTTAAAATAACCTGAAAAGGCATAACTCTTTGCATTAAGCTGCGTGCTACAAAGCTGCTTAACGCAAGTAAATAATTGGACATGAGACGATTATTTGAGTTGACATTTCATTAGCTCACTCTAATAAATGGCTGACAAACAGATGTAGGGCTATACACATGTTGCTTTCTTTAACCTTCAAGTCCTGACTGTATAAAAAAATCATACTTTACCTTAATTTTTATAGTTAAATTAACTTTTCTAGTCGGTGGCGTGGTGGCTCAGTGGTTAGCACTGTCGCCTCACAGCAAGAAGGTTGCTGGTTCGAGTCCCACCTGGGTCAGTTGGCATTTCTATGTGGAGTTTGCATGTTCTCCCCATGTTGGCGTGGGTTTCCTTCGGTTTCCTCCATAGTCCAAACACATGCGCTATTGGTGAATTGAATAAACTAAATTGGCCGTAGTGTCTGGGTGTAAATGAGTGTGTATGGATGTGCTGGAAGGGCATCTGCTGCGTAAAACAAATGCCAGAATAGTTGGCGGTTCATTCCGCTGTGGTGACCTCTGATAAATAAAGGACTAAGCTAAAGGAAAATGAATGATTGAATGAACTTTTTTTGTCATCTCAACATGCATCAATCAAAATATTAAGTTAAAATGGACTGAAACTATAGTTGAAACCTTCTTGCTGGTGATTAGCTGGTTTAAACTGGTTCAGACTGGTTCTTGCTGATCATGAATTGGTTTAAACTGGTTCTTGCTGGTCATGAGCTGGTTTTTGCTGGTTCACGCTGATCTAGAACTGGTTTAATCTGGTTCAAGCTGGCTCTTTCTGATCATGAGCTGGTTCAAACTGGTTCTTGCTGGTGTAAGCTGGTTCTTTTTCTATCGTGAGCTGGTTTAATCTGGTTCTTGCTGGATATAAGCTGGTTTAAGCTGGTTCAAACTGGTTCTTGCTGGTCAAATTTGTCTAAACTACATTTGTTAAAAAATCGTGACAAAATTGTATCGTGAGATTAGTATCGTGAATCGTATCGAATTGTAAGTCACAAACTGGTGTCAACTATGAGTTAGCTGTGGTTGGTGAAGCCACTGTGTGCCTTTTATCTTATAATAAATGACTTTCAGATGCATTTGGTTTTTAATTTATGCACATTTCCATCCACATTTTCCATGATATCCTATAGTGGATGGAAACAGCAAAGTGAGTAACACTATCAATAAAACAAATACAGTGTTAACCCTGCTAAAAATCCAGCTTAAACCAGCCTAGGCCTTTAGCTGGTCGACCAGCCTGGTTTTAGAGGGGTTTTGGCCATTTCCAGGCTGGTTTCCAGCTATTTCCAGGCTGGTCTTAGCTGGTCAGGCTGGAAAAGGACCAGCTAAATCCAACTAAAACCAGGTTGATCAGCCTGGTTTAAGCTGGACATAGCTGGTTTTGGTTGGTCAAGCTGGTTTTAGCTGGTCATTTTCCAGCCTGATCAGCTAAGACCAGGCTGGAAATGGCTGGAAACCAGCCAAAACCCCTCTAAAACCAGGCTGGACCAGCTAAAACCAGCCAACCAGCCGAGGCTGGTTTAAGCTGTTTTTTTCAGTAGGGAACAAAAGCAGAAGATGTTAATTGATTATATTATTTTAAAGTCTGCAAAGCCTCTTGGATCTAGATAAAGACTTCATTCAGTTTGAACTGAATGTGATGTTTACATAAAGGCTTTTTCTCTCGGTTTGAGCCATCAGTCGGGTTGTAAATGCTGAATAATTGAGTGGATGTAAACATAACGTTTGTGGTGTAGTATTTCATCAGCTTTAGCTCTGTATCAACACTCTAAACTGCATGTTTCCTATACATTTCAGGGAAAGCAACTGGTTAAAAATGTATGTGCGGCAGCAGGTGTTGGCATCGGCTACATTGATGTTGTTTTTGCATAAATGATAGATGAGAATGCCGGTTATTTCCTTGAGCTCCTGTCATAAGGCTTGTAAATGATGCCTGAATGATCAATATTTGCTCAGTTGGCTCAGGTAAGCTTTTAAAGTGTGCATTTGTTTGTCGTTTGAGGGACTTTTTGTGTGGATTATATAGGATTTAATTGCATTATCTTGTATTTTGCTGTTTGTTGTTAAAATCATTTAATAGGTCTTGCTAATGCTGTTTCTGTGGCACATCCTCACGTTTTCTGAGTCTAAAAATCATATACAGTTTACACTAAAAAATTAAATGTACTTTTTTTTAAGGTAAGTGGGTGCAAACAATTTATATGGGCTGATTTACACTAACAATGTAAGTTAAACGTTACTAAATTTAATTACTTTACATTTTAGCCCATATAAACTGTTTGCAACCACTTACCTTTATAAAATGTAGTAAATCCAATGTTTTTTTTTCAGTGTGAGGCAACAGGATGACTTCATTGTAAGCTACTAATGTGTAGTTATTGTAGTTTAAATTGCAGTTTCATATTGTTTTATTTTCTTTTTCATCCTCCCTATTTACCTTTTGTATTTTGAAGTGTAAAAAATTTAAGTAGAATTATTTTATACAAAATATGGCTCCCTAGAATTGGTACATTCACCCACAGGTGGCATGCATCTATTGGATTTAAAGGGCATTTATTATGCCCATTTTTACAAGATGAAAAATAAGTCTGTGTGTGTTTGTGTGTGTGTGTGTGTGTGTGTGTGTGTTTGTGTGTGTGAAGTCTCAGCTCAAAATACCACACAGATAAATTTTGATTTTATTTGTATTTAGAGTTTTATAACTCCTCAAAACTGACTCTTTTAGGCTTCGATCCTAATTGGGGTGATTTGGTGACTGTCGCTTTAAATTCAAATGAGATTGTGTTCTTTTTAAAAGAGGGCGGAGCTACAAACGCCTGTGTTTTAGCATAGTGGCAGATTCAAAGACAAGACTGACGTCCTGTGCTGATGAGGAAGAGATGGTCACTAGTGGGTGGGGCTTTCCCCCTCTGATGACACGTACTAAGGGAGAATGTCAATCAAAGTGTTTCTGCAGACTGTTTTAACAAATGTGATTATAACAAATAGAGCTAATACATTTTTATCATTAGAAGCTGCCTATATTCACACTCTGCTGACACACAACTATGTTTAAACTTACATTTTTGTATAATAGAATATTAATTTTTATTAATTTATTTTTGGTAGGTTATTGGGGCTGCAAGATACTGGGAAAATATGAGATATTTGAAATATTTTTGTTAAATATTGCGATAATTGGATTTTACTAGATAAAATATTAATTAATTAATTTGCATATGTTTTATGCAGTGAATGCCCTTCCAGCCGGAACACAGTACTGGGAAACACCCATACACTCTCACATTCACACACACTTGCACACTCTAGCTGGTTTGAGCTGGTTCAAACTGGTTTTTGCTGGTTTAAGCTGGTTCTTTCCTGCCGTGAGCTGGTTTAATCTGGTTCAAGCTGGTTATTGCTGGTCATGAGCGGTTTCAGATTTGATCGGAATTGGTTGTTAGCTCCTGATCAGAACTCCAGTATATATCAGGGCTCTAGAGTGTGCGACTAAAAAAAAATCAGAAGTCGCACTGGTGCAACCAGCTATTCAATGGGAAAAAATATATTAATATTTAAGTGTTGGCGACTGTGGTTCAACAGTTAAAAATATACATTTTCGATAAGCATCGTTAATGGAATATTTATAGCGATATTATCTTGCTTATTGGGTTATATCGATACCGGAATTGAGCTGTCACGCGCACTCAAGCTCACCAGCAGCAATTGACATGCGCTGCATAAGGGCACTACACACTACACAGCCCCATCTCCTTGGTATCCAATGGCAAGTTGACAAGTGCTAAACCCCACACGACCAGTTTTATTTGTTGTCAATTTGCGTGTTGTTCCTTTTTCAAAATGTCTTTTTATTTTTGAAAATCTCTCAAGTTAATATAGGCTATCGGGTAACAATCCAGCCTTCCAGCCACAACACAGTACTGGAAAACACCCATACACTTTCACATTCACACACACTCATACACTACAGCCAGTTTAGTTTATCAATTTCCCTATAGCGCATGCGTTTGAACTGTGGGGGAAACCGGAGCACCCGGAGGGAAACTGAACCAGCGGCCTTCTTGCTATGAGGCGACAGCGCTAACCACTGAGCCACCGTGCTGCCCCTCAGATAAAATATTATCATAGAGAAACCGTATCCAAACACGTGCGCAAGAAGTGAATTGGATGAACTAATTTGGCTGTAGTGTATGAATGTGTTTGGGTGTTTCCCAGTACTTGGTTGCGGCTGGAAAGGCATCCGCTGTAAAACATGCTGGAATAGTTGCCGATTCATTCCACTGTGGTGACCCTTGATAAATAAGTGACTAAGCCGGAGGAAAATGAATGAATGATCAAATGGAAGTCCACTAAATAGATCTGAAGAGCAGAGAGCATGAGGCTTCAAGTCTAACAGAACTCCTGGGTCAATGAGATTAATTACATAAAGACTGGGAGGGTTGCACCGTGCTGACTGTTTAAACAGTAAAGCATCGCACGCCGTCAGCACAGTCAGCAGCTGTTTTTCTTCAATGAGCATTTTTCGGTTATTTGAGAACTGCGAATGCCTGTAAATGCAGTATAATTAAATGCACAACATTAAACCCTTGGCTGACCTCACAGTCTGTCTCGGCACATTTCTAACGAGATGCAGGACGTCTGGGACAGTTTGCTCTGGAGAGGCGAAGCTGCATTTGTGTTGAGTTGTTTGGTCACAGTTTTACTTAAAGTATCAGATTGTTGTGTTTGTGATGATTAATGTGTCCCAATACGATTCCAGCCTGATTTACTACCCTGTTGAAAAAAGGCTTGCTAAGGTATGACTTGCCTGTCATGAGCTGGTTTAAGCTGGTTCTTTACATTCGTAAACTGGTTTAATCTGTCTTAATATGGTTCTTGCTGGTTATGAGTAGGTTTAAGTTGGTTCAAACTTTTGTTTTTTTTTTTAAGCTGGTTCTTTCCAGTCGTTAGCTGGTTTAAGCTGGTTCTTGCTGGTCATTAGCTGTTTTAAGGTGGTTCAAATTGGTTTTTGCTGGTCATGAGCTGTTTAAGGCTATATCTCGCTAGTCATTAGCTGGTTTGAGCTGGTTCAAACTGTTTTTGCTGGTTTAAGCTGGTTCTTTTCTGCCTTGAGCTGGTTTAATCTGGTTCCTGCTGGTCATGAGCTGATTTAGGCTATATCTCGCTAGTCATAAGCTGGTTTGAGCTGGTTCAAACTGTTTTTGCTGGTTTAAGCTGGTTCTTTTCTGCCGTGAGCTGGTTTAATCTGGTTCTTGCTGGTCATGAGCTTGTTTAAGATGGTTCAAACTGGTTTTTACTGGTCATGAGCTGTTTTAGGCTAGATCTCGCTGATCATTAGCTGTTTTAAGCTGGTTCAAACTGATTCTTGCTGGTTTAGGCTGATTCTTTCCTGTCGTGAGCTGGTTTAATTTGGTTCAAGCTGGTTCTTGCTGGTTTAAGCTGGTTCTTTCCAGGCATGAGCTGGCTTGATCTGGTTCTTGCTGGTCATTAACTGTTTTAAGCTGGTTCAAACTGGTTCTTGCTGGTCATGAGCTGTTTTAGGCTATATCTTTTGGTTCTTGTTTGCTGGTCATAAGCTGGTTTTTTGCTGGTTTAATCTGGTTCTTTCCCATACTTGCTGGTCATAAGCTGGCTTAAGATGGTTCTTTCTAGTTGTGAGCTGCCCTAATCTGGTTCTTACTGGTCATGAGCAGCTTTAAGCTGGTTCTTGTTGGTGATTAGCTGGTTTAAGCTGGTTCAAACTGGTTCTTGCTGTTTATTAGCTGGTTTAAGCTGGTCCTTGTTGGTCATGAGCTAGTTTAAGATGGTTCAAACTGGTTATTGCTAATCATGAGCTGTTTTGAGCTAGTTCAAACTGTTTTTTACTGGATTAAGCTGTTTTTTTTCCTGTCGTGAGCTGGTTTAATCTGCTTCAAACTGGTCCTTGTCGGTCATGAACTGTTTCAAGCAGGTTCTTGATGGTCATGAGCTGTATTGTACCTCTTCCTTCTCACCAAATATTATTCCATTTGCTGAAACACAAAGAACGTTGTGGCCAAATTTATCCCCAAAATCACCCCAGACTGGATGAAAACATACAGCACACAAGGGTTAAACATGTTTGTAACAAGTGGAGTATCAGTAAATGATGACAGAATTTACATTTTTAGGTGAACTATCCCTTTAATAGTAATGGATACACAATAAAGAGCTGTAGTTTTCTCCCAGCATGTAAAACAGAGAAGTCCCTCCGACTGACTTCGGAAAAATCCCTGCAAAATAATCCTCGCTCTTATCCTCCGATCTCCTCAGAAAGTCATTTTTCCGTCGGGAGAGCCCTTTCAGATTTGGAGAACTGCACTAATTGCATTGGAGCCCCCACAGGCTTTGGCTTTAATAGGCTGAGGTGAAATGAATAGGAGAATATGATCAGTGGGAGATCTGTAGAGCTGTAGAGCATCCCGGGCCTTTCTGAAGACAAGGTCGTGACTGGGCCTGAAGGGCTTAAATTCAATAATAGGAGAGTAAATAAGATTAAATTGAGCTCATAAACCAATTCTCCTGATGAATGGGATTGTTAGAGCTTTTTGATGAAGCCAGTTCGTCTTGTTTTGAGCTGATTTCTCTGTCTGTCTTCATCAGGTCAAAATACCTCGGCTGATCCACTTTATTTGCTGCTCAGATGGAGTTTCAGTTTATGAAAATAATAACAAACTCTTGTATATGTTCACACCATCTATTAATTAAGTTGTGAACATTATGTTGAGTTAAAGGTGTTTGGATAATAATATGAGGAAAGGTGTTGTCTTATTTTATCTTAGTCCCCATTTAATGAAATTACTTCTGTATGATTAAAACCTTAAGCTTTGAACTTTAAACTGGTTTAAGCTGGTTCTTGCTGCTCATGACCTGGTTTATGCTGGTTCTCGCTGATCTAGAACTGGTTTAATCTGGCCATGAGCTGGTTCAAACTGGTTCTTGCTGGTTCTTTCAGGTACACCTGGTGGAATCTGGTTCCAGCTGGTTCTTACTGGCCATGAGGTGGTTAAGGCTATACCTTGCTGTTCATGAGTTCATTTAAACAGTTTCTTATTGGTCATGAATGGTTTCAAGCAGGTTTTTTCTGGTCTTGAGCTGGTTCAAACGGGTTCTTGCTGGTCATGTGCTAGTTTAAGCCAATTCAAGTGGGTTCTTGCTGGTCATGAGCTGGTTTAAGCTGGCCATGAGCTGATTTAAGCTGGTTCTTGCTGATCATGAGATGATTCAAGCCGGTTCTTTCTGTTCATGAGCTGGTTAAGGCTATATCTTGCTGGTCATGAGCTGGTTTAAGCTGATTTAAACTGCTTCTTGCTGGTTATGAACTGTTTTTTTTTGGTCCTTGCAGCTCATTAACTGTTTCAAGCAGGTTCTTGCTGGTCATGAGCTGGTTCAAGCAGTTTCTTGCTGGTCATGAGCTGGCTTAAGCTGGTTTAAGTTGGTCCTTGCTGGTCATGAACTGTTTCAAGCAGGTTATTGATGGTCATGAACTGGTTTAAGCTGGTTCTTGCTGCTCATGCGCTAGTTTAAGCTGATTCAAGCTGGTTTTTGCTGGTCATGAGCCAGTCTAAGCTGACCATGAGCTGGTTTAAGCTGGTTCTTGCTGGTCATGAGCTGGTTCAAGCCGGTTCTTTCTAGTCATGAGCTGGTTAAGGCTATATCTTGTTAGTCATGAGCTGGTTAAAGTTAGTCCTTGCTGGTCATGAAGGGTTTCAAGCAGGTTCTTGATGGTGATGAACTAGATCAAGCAAGTTATTGCTGCTCATGTGCTAGTTTAAGCAGATTCAAGCTGGATCTTGCTGGTCATGAGCTGGTTTAAGCCGGTTCAAGTCATGAGTCTGTTCAAGTTGGTTCTTCGCTTTGCAGACGGAAGTTTTGGATTTGGTTTTATTTTAGTTTCTGAAAATGACAAACAAATTCTTAGTTTATGTTCAAACCATCCATTAACCAAATTGTGAAATCAGGTACATTGATGTTAAATCAAAACAAGACATTTACACAATTTTTTTATCATATATTTGTATATAAAACCGAGCCCAAAATGATTAACTTTGGCAATTTTTAATTGACACTTTTTGTTCAAATATGAATAAAAGCAGATCAGTTTTATTTGTTTTCATTATAATGTCTCTTGTACATCGTCTCTTGGCAGAAGCCTGTGTCATATCAGGTAAAACATCAGATATTTTAAATAAAAACAAATTAAACAAAACTTGCTGGTTGAATAAAAGTAACTTTAAATCAGAAATATTGAATAATTTCTAGCTTGACTGTATATAAACACTGTCATTCAAAAGATTTTAGAGAGGTCACATTTAAAGACAACTCTCTATTGGCTATGCTTAGTGTCGGTGTCACATGATTCATAGGAAATCAGTCATATTTGCCAATTTGGTCCTAAATAAACTTTTTCTCACCACAGTTATCATGTCTGTTCTGAGGAAACCACAAGACAGTCTATTTCCCAGCAATTATTTACAGACAAACAACATTTGTGTTGGAACATTAAAGATGCTTACTCTAAACCCAAAGTAATCCCAAACCTTTCATTGATTGTGCAGTGTGTGTTGAAACTTGTTTATGTGGTTTGCGAAGACACAAATATGCATAATGAGATGAGCCTATGTACTAGTTTTGTCACGATACTGGAATTCGATACCAATCAGTAACGTCCATTTCCCGCTAACATTTGAGCACTGTTGAGCACATTCTTAAACAGTGCTGATTTGCCATTGTGTTCACGTGCTCAACAGAAATGACTGTGATTGGCCGTGAAGGTCATCAGTTTACCGAATTCACCACTGTTTACTGAGTGTAACTACAGAGACACTGGAGAGTTTTAAAGCTGTGAAGATCAGTAGATTCATCAGCTGATGGCTCATATGTCAGCTGGTAAACAGACCAGCTGATCTTCACGGCTCAACAGCGCTCAAATGTTAGCGGGAAATGGACGTTTTTAAAACCTCAGTATTGATTGTTATCGAATTCCTGTATCGTGACAACACTGCTATGTTTACTATTAAGGTTGTGCACTATTAAGGTAGTTACGAGGACGTCCCTTTTGTCCTCGTAATCCAAAATGCCTGAAAATCATACTCAACGGGGTCTTTTGACATTTAGTTTAGGGGATAAAACCCATTTTTACAGTATAAAAGACCTTACACCTATGGAGAGTTCTTGTAAACCCTGTATACAAGTGTGTGTGTGTTTCTAATTGTTTAAGCTACGTTGTGGGGACCAAAGATTTTAGTGTTTAGTCCTCACCATGGAAAAATTCGTAAAAATATTGATTGATGATTATGTCTTTTGGGCGACACGGTGGCTCAGTGGTTAGCACTGTGGCCTCACAGCAAGAAGGTCTCTGATTTGAGTCCCGGCTGGGACAGTTGGCATATCTGTGTGGAGTTTGCATGTTCTCCCCATGTTGGCATGGGTTTCCTCCAGGTGCTCCGGTTTCCCCCACAGTCCAAACACATGCGCTACAGGTGAATTGATTAACTAAATTGGCCGTAGTGTATGACTATGAATGCAAGAGTAAATGGGTGTTTCCCAGTACTGGGTTGCAGCTGAAGGGGCATCCGCTGTGTAAAAGATATGCTGGATACGTTGACAGTTCATTCTGCTGTGGCGACGTCTGATAAATAAAGGAACTAAGCAGAAGGAAAATGATTGAAAGGATTATGTCTTTGTTTATTGTTTTTCTCTTAATGACTCTATAGGTTTAATTACCGTATCTATCGAGAGTCAGGATGGGATTTTTTCCTGCTTCTGGAAAGCATGAGTCAGTTTTGTTCAGTTTCGATAGATCAGCACAGCTTATGTAGTGCAAATGTCAGACTGTTTCCCCTGAATACCAGACAGCAAATGTCATTGATAGTTTCAGTTTGTCTTTGCTGGTTACAAAATTCTGGACTTGTTGTCATTCGTAGACACGATAGGCATTGGAAAAAGGCCATACTATAGATCTGGACCATATATTAACAAAGCATTTTACTTACATTTTACTAAGTGTTTTCCTAAAATAGCATAAAGTTTTGAACAAAGAGTTATTTTTGAGATCAGTCTCAAAAATAATACATTTACGAAATAGTTTAGACATGCACAGCATGATTCACATTTACAAATTTAGCTTGTAAATTCAAATACAGCACACAATTCATAATTTTACAAGTAAAAATCATAAATGTTTTTAGATTTGTGTAGTTACGAATTGTGTTTTAAACTGAATTGGATTTGTGCCTTTACCAATCGTGTTTTAAACTTGCGGATTGGATTTGTGCCTTTACCAATCGTGTTTTAAACTTTCGAATTGGATTTGTGCCTTTACGAATCGTGTTTTAAACTTTCGAATTGGATTTGTGCCTTTACGAATCGTGTTTTAAACTTTCGAATTGGATTTGTGCCTTTACGAATCGTGTTTTAAACTTTCGAATTGGATTTGTGCCTTTACCAATCGTGTTTTCGACTTGCGGATTGGATTTGTGCCTTTACGAATCGTGTTTTAAACTTTCGAATTGGATTTGTGCCTTTACCAATCGTGTTTTCGACTTGCGGATTGGATTTGTGCCTTTACGAATCGTGTTTTAAACTTTCGAATTGGATTTGTGCCTTTACGAATCGTGTTTTAAACTTGCGAATTGGATTTGTGCCTTTACGAATCGGGTTTTCAACTTTCGAATGGGATTTGTGCCTTTACCAATCGTGTTTTAAACTTTCGAAATGGATTTGTGCCTTTACCAATCGTGTTTTAAGCTTTCGAATTGGATTTGTGTCTTTTTACGAATCGTGTTTTAAGCTATCGAATTGGATTTTTGCCTTTACGAATCGTGTTTTAAACTTTCGAATTGGATTTGTGACTTAACGAAATAGTGTTTTAAACTTTCGAATTGGATTTGTGCCTTTACCAATCGTGTTTTTGACTTGCGGATTGGATTTGTGCCTTTACGAATCGTGTTTTAAACTTTCGAATTGGATTTGTGCCTTTACCAATCGTGTTTTCGACTTGCGGATTGGATTTGTGCCTTTACGAATCGTGTTTTAAACTTTCGAATTGGATTTGTGCCTTTACGAATCGTGTTTTAAACTTGCGAATTGGATTTGTGCCTTTACAAATCGGGTTTTCAACTTTCGAATGGGATTTGTGCCTTTACCAATCGTGTTTTAAACTTTCGAAATGGATTTGTGCCTTTACCAATCGTGTTTTAAGCTTTCGAATTGGATTTGTGTCTTTACGAATCGTGTTTTAAGCTATCGAATTGGATTTTTGCCTTTACGAATCGTGTTTTAAACTTTCGAATTGGATTTGTGACTTAACGAAATAGTGTTTTAAACCTTCGAATTGGATTCGTGCCTTTAACAATCGTGTTTTAACTTGCAAATTGGATTCGTGTCTTTACCAATCGTGTTTTGAACTTGTGAATTGGATTTGTGCCTTTACGAATCGTGTTAAGAACTTGCTAATTAGATTTGTGTAGTTAGGAATTGTGTTTTAAACTAACGAATTCAATATTTACGAATCGTGTTTTGAGTTTACGAATTGAATTTGTGTATTTTTGAGAAGTGTCCTTAAACTTACGAATTGGATTTGTGCATTTGCGAATTGTTTCGAACTTACAAATTGGACTTAGTAAACGTGACTTGTCTTGTGCATGTATGAATTTTATTTTGTAAATGTATTAATTTTAAGATCTGCCTCCATAGTTTTCTCTTAAACATATACTCATAAATCTGCAGAGAAAAACTTTACTACGGAATAGGGATGTCCTGATACGCTTTTTTCATTCCCGATATAATTTCCGATACCTCAGCTCAGGGTATCGGCTTTTACTATTTTTTTATTTGTTTATTTATTTTTGTTTTGTTGATTATTGCGTTGTGACTTGTTTTTTTCTGGGATGAATGCAAAGTTGTAAGTGTCTTCATTTTTATTTGTTGTATATCTTGTAACAATTTGAGTTTAAGAAAAGCGCATCATAAATAAAATTAATTCATTCATTTTACTTCGGCGTAGTCCCTTATTTATCAGGGGTCACCACAGTGGAATGAACCGCCAACTATTCCAGCATATTTTTTATGGAGTGGATGTTCTTCCAGCCGCAACCCAGTTCTGGGAAACACCCACACAAGTTTACGTTTGCACACACGCATACAGTTCCCCTATAGCACATGCGTTTGGACTGTGGGGGAAACCGGAGCACCCGGAGGAAACCCACGCCAACATGGGGAGAACATGCAAACTCCACACAGAAATGCCAACTGACTCAGCCAGGACTCGAACCAGCGACCCTCTTGCTGTGAGACGTCAGTGCTACAGCATTCAGGTTCATTCCGCTCTGGCGAGTCCTGATGAATAAAAGGACTAAGCCAAAGGAGAATGAATGAATGAATGAATGAATGAATGAATGAATGAATGAATGAATACGACCCCTAATGATGAAAGATGAATTATAGTGTGTGTGTTGGTTTTATTAGTATTATAGCTTTCCTTATGCATTTTAAAACTGCAATAATTGCTAACTGAGCTTCTTTTTGTTTTGCTCCCAAACCCAGATAGATCCTCATAATATGGCTGAGGCAGCTGAAAGTTATTTTTTTCCTTCTTCTTTTTAGTGACAGACATTGACATGTGAGCTTTAGTTTCCCCATTTGCACACATGTATTGGTCCACCCACACATGCTGTATTTGCTCAGCTGTTCAGCCATTCAGGTCAGATCTCGGTTCCTCTATCAGTCGGCGTCACTTGATCTTTCACTCACAAACAGATCATTATTCACAGATTCGCATTCGGAGATTATTAGCTGTACTCACTGACCCTAAAATACAAAACGACGATTTAGAGTATTAATTGGGGTGTATTTTGCAGATAAATCCTAGTTTTTACAGTCTATATTTCTCTTATTTATTGAGATAGGAAATAGGGCTGAACAATATATAGTTTGAGCATTGATATGTGTGTATCTGGAATAGTCCGATCGCAGGATTAGTTTATTTTTTAAAGAATATTTTAATATTATTGTATAAAAATTATACAGTGATGAACATGTTAATTCACATTTGATTGTTCAATTTCTGTAAACTATTTCTTGTAATTTATTCTATTATATGCTGATGCACTGCATAGAGAAAGACCTGATCAGCCCAGTCGATCAAATCTTTCCAAATAAAGCTGTTCAAGTCATCTGGTAAAATTGTATCACAATATACACTTACCGGCCACTTTATTAGGTACACCTGTCAAACTGCTTGTTAACACAAATTTCTAATCAGCCAATCACATGACAGCAACTCAATGCGTTTAGGCATGTAGACATGGTCAAGACGATCTGCTGCAGTTCAAACTGAGCATCTGAATGGGGAAGAAAGGGGATTAAAGTGACTTTGAACGTGGCATGGTTGTTGGTGCCAGACGGGCTGCTCTGAGTATTTCAGAAACTGCTGATCTACTGGGATTTTCATGCACAACCATCTCTAGGGTTTACAGAGAATGGTCCGACAAAGAGGAAATATCCAGTGAGCGGCAGTTCTGTGGACGCAAATGCCTTGTTGATGCCAGAGGTCAGAAGAGAATGGCCAGACTGGCTCCAGCTGATAGAAAGGCAACAGTAACTCAAATAAGCACTCGTTACAACCGAGGTCTGCAGAAGAGCATCTCTGAACACACAACACGTCCAACCTTGAGGCAAAAGACCACACCGGGTGCCGCTCCTGTCAGCTAAGAACAGGAAACTGAGTCTACAATTCACACAGGCTCACCAAAATTGGACAACAGAAGATTGGAGAAACGTTGCCTGGTCTGATGAGTCTCCATTTCTGCTGCCACATTTGGATGGTTGACTCAGAATTTGGCGTCAGCATCATGAAAGCATGGATCCATCCTGCTTTGTATCAACAGTTCAGGCTGCTGGTGGTGGTGTAATGGTGTGGGGGATGTTTTCTTGGCACACTTTGGGTCCATTAGTACCAATTGAGCATCGTGTCAACGCCACAGCCTACCTGAGTATTGTTGCTGACCATGTCCATCCCTTTATGACCACAGTGTCTCCATCTTCTGATGGCTACTTCCAGCAGGATAACACACCATGTCATAAAGCGTGAATCATCTCAGACTGGTTTCTTGAACATGACAATGAGTTCACTGTACTCAAATGGCCTCCACAGTCACCAGAGCTCAATCCAATAGAGCACCTTTTGGGATGTGGTGGAACGGGAGATTGGCATTATGGATGTGCAGCCGACAAATCTGCTGCAACTGTGATGCTATCATGTCAATATGGAGCAAAATCTCTGAGGAATATTTCCAGTATCTTGTTGAATCTCTGCCATGAAGTATTAAGGCAGTTCTGAAGGCAAAAGTAGGTCCAACCCTGTACTAGTAAGGTGTACCTAATAAAGTGGCCAGTGAGTATATATCGGAGTAGAGACGAAAATGACAACAGCCAATCAGAGTCTGAATATCTGCGCAGGTTTTCACTCATTTATAGTGTTTTAAACAGTAAATGTTTGCACCTCAACACCGTTTTTTTCTGAATTAGAATTAATTAGATCAGAAAAATTGATTTTGCCTGTTTATTTTAATATCATTACACATAAATGATTTAAAAACATAGCCAATAAAAATAGCATCTTTCTTAGGAAATTGTCGCAATACTCAACAACGGTATCGCATAATTTTCTCTTTAATTTTTTCATCTTTGCCCCATTTGTGTGTGTATATATTCTGAAATCCAATATTTGACCACTGCTTTACCTTTATTAGTACTAGAAAATGTAGGAAAGATAACTATTTATATTACTTAAATAATTAAAAATGTCTAAATTTAATTGACTGATTTATTTATTTTGTATTATATTCAGCTGTTTGTTTAATTGGCCGATTATTTCTTTGATTCATGATTCATTCATTTCCCTCGTCCTGTCTATTTGTGACAGCTCTTGTGAACAGGTTGAGTTTCCTCACTGTAGTTTGTCATTGTACTATTGTACTGTGAGATTTGTACTGTGGTTTAGCAACACATCGGGACAAGAAAAAGACAATGGGCTCTTTTTGCCTTTCCCCTTGTTTCACCAGCAAATACAATTCACCCTTCACACAGTCTCTCTCTCTCTCTCTCTCTCTCTCTCTCTCTCTCTCTCTCTCTCTCTCTCTCTCTCTCTCTCTCTCTCATTATTCTTTCTTTCTTTTACTCTCTTGAAAAAAAGACGCCACATTCCCCGTCCCACACACAGTGCAACAATGCAAGGCTCTGAATGATGAAATCTTCTTTATCGTCTCTAAATAAGACAATTAAATCTTTGGTTAAACCTTTATTTTTTTTTATGATAATTTTTTTTTACTTCTGATTTTTCATTTTTGTATAACCTCAAATCAGAAAAAGTTGTGACAGTATGCAAAACGCAAATAAAAAAAGAAAGTAGAGGTTTCTAAATTTAATTCGACTTGTATTTCATTGCAGACAACACAACAAACATTATTTCAAGAGTTCACACTTAGCTGATGATTAATTATAAGCTTGTTTGGCATGCTGTCCCGGGAGAGAGCCCTGAGCTCATAAGATCCTCGAGCCCGGGGCTCCCTCCTGTTGCAAGGCGAGAGGGGAGTTTGAGCTCAGTTAGATCTCGAGAACTCCCCTGCTGTAATAACCAATGAACAGCCAGTGATTGCTCTTGAGAGATCGAGAGACCATTTACTAGGAGCATGTCTATAGTGCCGGTTTGGATTAGTCAATTAACTTATGTTGCATGTTTTTTGGATGGTGGGAGGAAACCGGGGAACCCGGGGGAAACCCACGTGAGCACGGGGAGAAAATGCAAACTCCGCACAGAAATGTCTGCTGGTTTGGTAAAGCCTAGAACCAGAGACATTCTTGCTGTGAGGCAACAGTGCTAAGCACTGGGCCACCGTGTCACCCATCTAGGAAGAAGGAGGAGTAGGGGTGGATGGGGGGATTCTTCAAAACGAAGATAGCGGTGGTACGTAACCCAGGGTATTTGTAGTAGCTTAGGAGTCGTCTGATTGGTGCATTGAGAATTGAATAATGCGGATCCAGCCGCTAGCAATCATAAGCACGTGATCCTCTCGAAATTTGTTTATAACTAAACTTCACTTAATGCGGTCCTCATTATTATATATTTATTTTTTAAATAAACACGTTGCAATTTTGGTTCTTGCAACACATTTTAAAAAAGTTGGAGCAGTAAAGCATTTACCACTTTTTAATGTTGTCGTTCCTTTTTACAACACTTAAAAGACATTTAGGGACTGATGCATTGTCTTGTTGAGATATGCATGGGTGTTTCTGGAACAGAAGGCAGCATATTGTGCTCCAAAATCTCTATGTACATTTTAGCATTAATGGTGCATCACAGATATCCAGGTTAGCTTTGCCAAAAGCACTGACACAACCCCATACCATGACAGACTCTGGCTTTTGGACTTGTTGCTGATAACAGTCTAGATGATACCTTTTTTCTATGGTTCTTTTCTCCCCAAAAATACCTGAATTACTAATTAATCTGAGCACAGTACACATTTCCACTGTGTGATAGTCTATCAAAGATGCCTCCGAGACCAGAGAAGTCGAAGGGGCTTCTGGACACTGTTAACATAGGGCTTCCTTCAAAGTAAATTTGGAAATTACTCATTTTTTTATTTTTATTTGTATTTTACATAACAACCCCCTCCCCAAAAATGTAACTCCTTACAGATGAGGGAATCGGACAAAAAAAACTCATATATCAAAATAAAATCTATATTTATATTAAAAAGTGACTCACATTAAATGGTTAAACTTATTTTTGATCATCATTTGATTTAGTCATTCTGTCCCACAGTCAAGCCCAAACATTATTCAGAGACCAGATATAATATTTGTTATTTTGTTCACTAGTGGGTGCAGGACTCGAAAATATATCTAATTATCTAATATAATATAAAATATATTTACGCAAGTGAGGATGGTAAAATAAAGTATCTCATGACATTTTATTCAATTGAAATGAATATTATTTTATAGCACTCTTCTTAATAATAATTGTTTCAAAGCAGCTTTACAAAAGGTGCATATTACTGCATTACAATCAAAATCAGAAAAGTTATTAGTTCCCACAACTTTATTAGTTGCTATTTACTTTAATTAACTAGTAACTAGCTTTTAACAGTTAAAGTTATTTATATATATATATATATATATATATATATATATATATATATATATATATATATATATATATATATATATATATATATATATATATATATATATATATATATATATATACTGTAAACATTGTTAACCTGCAGTTGTATAGTTATGTCCTGATATCTTTCATAAGTGGACTAAAATCCATCATGAAGAATCTGCTGCAGCAAATCTGAATCTGGTTTACTGCTGGGTTTCCATCCAAAGATGCGAATTGGGTTTATGTGCAAACCTGGAATATCGCATTAAACATTTGCGAATAAAGCAGCGTTTCAATCCAGTGGGAAACAAAAGAGGACAAAATCATCATTTCCTGATAAACTGAGGCCAAATATCAGACAGAAGAATGTAGTTTAGTGTGGAGCAGCCACCGTGGTCTTTGTTTTCAATGTCTGAAAAATAAAAACAGCAAAAAAAAAAAATGCAGGCACTCAAAAACCGCAGCACTACCACAGAAAACAACAGAAAAAACACTTCGGTGGACACATCGCCTTAATCCTGTGCCATCACGCACGTTTTTATCACATGATCTGTTAAAAAAAGAAAAAAATTAAACGATCTAATTTGTTAATTAATTAAAATGTAATAAAAAATGTATGTGCATGCTGGAATTTATTTGTTAAATGTGTTTCTGTTGTAGCTTGTACACTTTTTTTTGTTATCAGTTAAAATTTTGAGCCTACGCGGTTACTCTGAAATACGGTTCTCGCGGTACGTTTCATTGCAAATTTCGTAAAACAAATCCACTAGAGGGCGCTGTTTGCATTTTCGCGAATCTTAAATACATTACAAAATATGTAAATGTGTTGCAGACCTTTTCCGAACACTATATGATGATTTATTAAATTGATGCACATCTTGTCATTTCCATTTATGCATGTTTTTATTTGGTTATAATTATTCGCCCTCCTGTCAATTTCTTTCCTTTTTCAAATATTTCCCAAATGATGTTGAACAGATTCAGGAATTTTTCACAGTATTTCCTCTAATATTTTTTCTTCTGGAGAAAGTCTTATTTGTTTTATTTTGGCTAGAATAAAAGAAGCTCTTAATAGTTTTAAAACCATTTTAAGGTCAATATTATTAGCCCCCTTAAGCAATATTAGTTTTGGATTGTCTCCAGAATAAACCACTGTTATACAATGGCTTGCCTAATTACCCTAACTTTACCCTAATTACCCTAGTGAAGCCTTTAAATGTCACTTTAAGCTGTATAGAAGCGTCTTGAAGAATATCTAGTCTAATATTATTTACTGTCATCATGACAAAGAGAAAATAAATCAGTTATTAGAAATGAGTTATTAAAACTATTATGATTAGAAATGTGTTGAAGAAAATCTTCTTTCCGTTAAACAGAAATTGGGGACAATATATACAGGAGGGCTGATAATTCTGACTTCAGCTGTATATATCACAACATTAAACTCCACAAATCTCCCCATATTAATATCGAGCACTTGACTTTTAACATGCAAGTCAAAAGCAAAGCGTGCTGGGTGTTGAATTTTGTCTCTGACGTTGATCACACACACACACACACGTGCTCTGTTCTCTGTGTGCCTTCGTTACGGGTCTCGTTTCGCTCTTTGCTGTGAATTATAAAGTAATAAATGCCACTGGATAGAGGGCTGTGTTTATATATGGTGGCTCTCAGGCTGGTGTGTTGCTGGGCAGAAACTATGCGTCAGTCTGTGTTTCTCTGGCACTTGTTCATGCCTTCGCTGAAACACAAATGAGCAAATGTGGCGCCTCAAGCAAACACACACCTTTATGTACTCGCATTACACTGTTATACACATTTAACTGAGAAATCATCCATCGTTCACTCTATGGCAGAATTAAATTAAATTAAATTAAATTAAATTAAATTAAATTAAATTAAATTAAATTAAATTAAATTAAATTAAATTAAATTAAATTAAATTAAATTAAATTAAATTAAATTAAATTAAATTAAATTGGTGGTGACATCTAAAATGGAGACTAAGCTGAATTAAATAAAATAGAATTAAGTTAAATTAAATTCGTGGCAACCTCCGAAATAGAGACTAAGCTAAATTAAATGGATTAAAATAAAATAAAAAAAAATAAAATAAAATAAATTGGTGGTGACATCTAAAATGCAGACTAAGCTGAATTAAATAAATAGAATTAAATTAAATTATTGTTGACCTTCGAAATAGAGACTAAGCTGAATTAAATTAAATTAAATTAAATTAAATTAAATTAAATTGGTGGTGACATCTAAAATGGAGACTAAGCTAAATTAAATTAAATTAAATTAAATTAAATTAAATTAAATTAAATTAAATTAAATTAAATTAAATTAAATTAAATTAAATTAAATTAAATTAAATTAAATTAAATTAAACTGGTGGTGACATCTAAAATGGAGACTAAGCTGAATTAAATAAAATAAAATAAAATTATTGTTGACCTTCGAAATAGAGACTAAGCTGAATTAAATTAAATTAAATTAAACTACTTCAGGTTAGAGGAAAGTTCAAGTATCTTGGGGTTTTGTTCATGAGTGAGGGAAAGATGGAACTTGAGATTGACAGGCCGATTGGGGCAGCGGCAGCAGTAATGCGGTTGATTTACCGGTCCGTTGTGGTAAAGGCAAAGCTCTTGATTTACCAGTCAATCCTACTGTTGCCTATGGTCAAGAGCTTTGGGTGTAGAGCCGCTGCTCCTCCACATCGAGAGAAGTCAGCTGAGGTGGCTCTGGCATCTGTTTCAGATGCCTCCTGGACACTTACCTAGGGCGCTATTCCAGGCATGTCCCACAGGGAGAAGGCCTCTGGGAAGACCTAGGGACTATGTCGCTCGGCTGGCCTGGAAATGCCTCGGGATCCCCCCGGAAGAGCTGGAGGAAGTTTCTGGGGGGAGGAAAGTCTGTGGTTCTCCCTAAGACTGCTGCCCCTGTGGAAGAAATAGTGGAAGAAAATGAGATGAAATGAAAATTGGGGGCAGCGTGGTGGTGCAGTGGGTAGCACTGTCATTTCACAGCAAGAAGGTCGCTGGTTCGATTCTTGGCTGGCTCAGCTGGCATTTCTGTGTGGAGTTTGCATGTTCTCACCGTGTTGGCGTGGGTTTCCTCCAGGTGCTCCGGTTTTCCCCACAATCCGAACACATGCGCTTTAGGGGAATTGGGGAAGCTAAATTGGCCGTAGTGCATGTGTGTGAATGAGGGTGTTTCCCAGTGATGGGTTGCAGCTGGAAGGGCATCCGCTGTGCAAAACATGCTGGATAAGTTGGCGGTTCATTCCGCTGTGGTGACCCCTGATTAATAAAGGGACTGAGCCGAAAATAAAATAAATTAATGAATGAAAATTGAATAAAAAATATTTAAATTTAATTAAAATAAAAAATAAAAAATTAAAATTTTAACAACATTTCATTTAAATAAAATTAAATAAAACACAGTTAAAGAAAGAATAAAATATATTAATCGAAAATGAATTGAAATCAAATTCAAAATAAAATAAAATTATATAAAATACAACTAAATTAAAATAAAGTAAATTTAAATTAAATTAAAAATTAGATAAAAGATAAAAATAAAGTAAATATCATCATAACATGGATTTTAGTATGATATGTCATCTAATTTGTATTTTGTAATGCAGCCTCTATTACTTCCCCTAAGGGGGCTTATAATATTAACCAATAAATGGTTTTAAAATGATTAAGAACTGCTTTTATCCTAGCTGAGATAAAACAAATAAGACTTTCTAAAGAAGAACAAATATTAGAGGAAATTCCTTGCTCTGTTAACCATCATTTGGGAAATACTTGAAAAAGAAAAAATAACTTCAGTTGTACACTTCACTCCATTGTAAAATCTCCAGGGTAAATTGTGCAGACGTCATTCCTGCGCCACACTATCAACCAACTATAACCCAACAGATGAGCAGTGTGTGTGTGTGTGTGTGTGTGAATGGCAGCTGGTGAATCATGTGAGTCAATCTTCACAATAGAGGAAAGCAGATCTGCAGCAGATCAGGGGAAACCCAGGAAACTTCATACATGAGCATTTACTGCCGTGATCACAGTAAACGTGATCTCTGTACTCTACAAACCTTTGTTCAGCATCATTGATTACAGGGCTTTTGTGCTCTGATTGCACATTTAAAAACAACTAAAAATCCAAAGTGCCGGCAGTGCTGATCTGACAGGCTTGGTCTTATAAGTGTTTGTTTGCTGGAGGGTTTTAGATTGAAAAGAGGAATCGGGGATTTGTGGATCTGCTGCTGTGAGCACTTCTGTGTTTTTTTTGTCTGTTTATATGTGTGTGAAGATATAAGATATAATATAATAGACATTATATCGATATATTCCACGACATTCTGCTGTTATTGGCATTTTTACATGCTAGAGATACGATTTTATACATTAAATGAGCGATACCACACCGGCAGAAGTGCGATATGGCTGTATATCAGCACTGGTGAAGGCGTGCGTTGGCACGAGGCTACAGGCCGACTGCCTTTGTGTCCCACCAGTGCTGATATACAACCATATCGCACTGCTACTGGTGTGATATTGCGTTTATACAACAGTTCGACGGCACAATCATGTATATAACGAAAGAAAATCAAACACGGAGAATCTCAAAACCCTTTTGAATGAGGAACTACTGAGAAGCCATTACTACTTCCCCAATGTCACTTTAGCGCTAGTGTTTGAATGATTCTCTAGCGTAATGTCTAAAGTGATGACAAAACAGCTGATTTTGCTCACATTTTAAGATTATAAGGCTGAACACGACAGGAAATGCCATCAGTCTACAGAGATTTCCCAGTATTTCCCTGTTGCAATCGGGAGATCACAATAATTAACCTCGAAAAACGTAGCGCAATCACTACCAGATTACTATTGTTTGCGATAAGGAAAACGCTAAACACATGCGGCCATTTCTTCTTTCCAACACATGCTCATTCTGAAAACGTAGTCCCACGGACGTTTCTGGAGACCCTGAATTATGTAGCCGGAGGTATGTATGGCTGCATTTCATTTTTCAAGCAAACGCTACGGGGCGGTGTGATGCTGTTCCTTTTAGCGCTTACCCGCTGACAGCTTACCTTCGTGGGGAGAGCTTTCCCGCCGCAACCAGTTTGTCTGGTTAGCTCGTCCTGTACATCGGCGGACTTGAGACGCAGAGAGGAGCTGACCAGGACGACGATGACCCGGTTCGAGTCCCGGGAAGAGCGGTTCTAGAAATTAAGGCAAAAACAGAATCCAAGAAACAAAAGTGAACAAGTTCATAACAGGGTGAGAATGTGATAAAATCTGAAAACGTGGTAAAGAATCAGACGAGGGCTTTTCTTTTTCTGGACGGCTTTTGTAAATTGTTGGTTGGGTTTAGGGAAGCGGGCGAGTCAATCGGTAAAATTGGTTTTGTTTAGGGAAGGAGGAGGGTGGGTCGGCCGGCCGATTAACCGGTCGCCCAGTCAATCATTCAGCCAGTCGGTTCGACAGCGCCCTCTGGTGGGTTTTCGCAAGAACGGCGTGGGTGCGGGCGCGAACGGCACTCGCGAGAGACATTTGAGAAGCGAAAAAGCGTACACAGCGGCCTCTCGCGAAAACAAAAACTGCAAAAATACGTATCCCCTGGGACGTATTTCGCGGTCTCCAGAAACGTCCGCAAGACTACGTTTTCAGAATGAGCCTGGGTTGCTTCTTTCTGTCTGCCAACAAAACACACATTTCTGATATGCGAGTCCTATCTCACACTCAATACACTACAAGTACTATGGTGTAAATACAGCACTACAACATACAAAAGAGAGAGATCGACTTAAATCACTACCTGATTTCTAATGATTTGATCAGCTGTAGTTAGAAATTATGCTGTTTTAATCTTCCAAGGGCTTATTATGTGGTTTCTGTCGCCATCTTGTGGATAGACATCAATCGTCTTTGGTCTACTCGGTATGGCAGACTAATGGCCGCTGATGCGGTGTCTCTCAGAAATTCTAAATATTTCAAAACAGGCACTATCCTTCTAAATAAACTGCATAGTTGCAGTCTAAACCAGTGTTTCCCAACCCTGTTCCTGAAGGCACACCAACAATACACATTTTCAACCTCTCCCTAATCAAACACACCTGAATCAACTTATCATAACATCAGAAGAGACTCCAACACCTGAAGTTAATGGGTCAGAAAAGGGAGACATCCAAAATATGTACTGTCGGTGTGCCTCCAGGAGCAGGGTTGGGAAACACTGATCTAAACAACTACATTCTTGACTAGAAAAGCTTCTAAAGTACATTATGTTGTCCAGCAGAAGCAATATTTGTCAGACTGTAGAGTGTCCTCTGCTTGTTGCTGTATGTGGGCGGAGTAATACACAAGGGTGAAGGCTGGTCTAGTGTTGTTACTGGCAGAATATCACAAGGCTATCAGCCAATCAGATTCAAGAACCAGACAGAAGTGTTGTATAATTATCTATATTATATTTTATATTTATATAAAATCATATTTTTAGTAATTTAACACAATTTAAAAGTGTTAAAAACAAACAACACACTGTTAAAAATAAAACATAAAGTATATGGTGTGGTTGTCAGAATTTGAACATTAAAAATATTGTAGGAACAGCAAATAAATGTCAATTTTTTAATGGTAAATTACTGTTTTATTAATTTATAGTCATACATCAATGTTTTGAAGTACTAACACAGCATATACATAGTACTACACAACATACTACACAACATACTTTGCTACTCAGACAAAAACACAACTATAAGCAACACTGTAACATGCACAACATTTTAATAGTTCAATAAGCATTATTTATCAACTTTACATGTAACAAAACTGATAAGGAAAACTAAAAAGAGCCACAGTCATGTTGACAAAAAGCATAAAAATGAAGCATCGTGCACTGAATTCTGGGAAAGAGCATTCACAGTTATTCACTATTTATTTGTTTATTAATGAAACATACTATTAAATGGGTAGAGATGATTAAACTGTAGAGATTTCTAATGTTCTATTGATTTTTACTGTTGAAATCACAGACATTTTTGACAGTGCATGTCTGATTTATCCCATGTTTTTATCCCAACAGTGGAACCTGGTCTGTGACTCTGCCTGGAAAATTCACATCGCCAAGTTTTCTCTGCTGGTGGGCTCCATCTTTGGATACTTGGTGTTGGGAGTTCTGGCAGATTGGTAAGCGTTTTCTTTCTGATATTTATAAAGAGCACAATTTTCTATTTTCATTATAGAACAGTGAAACAGTCAAACAGGGGTGGATAAAATACAAGGTTTATTATCAGTACAATATCGGCAGCAATAAGAGGACACATTTGAATTTGGATTATTGCTTGAGTGAGAGTGAAAAATGTCCAAAAACGTCTCGAGATGTAATGCTCATAGTTACTCTTGATGTCCACAAAACAATCTTGATGTCCTAATTTTGGTAATTGGTTATTTTTTATGTATTTTAATGTAAAATGTATTATATACTAATGAATGGTTCAGTAGCTGCGTTTGTTTTTGCATTATTAATTTAATTTTATTGAATGCCTTTATCGTTGAATAACATTGTTAACTAGTTACAATATTATGTTTTAAATATTAATTTTTAAAAATATTTTTTAATTTATGCTACTTTTTCTATATTTCTATTGAATTATTATTTTGAATTATTATCATATATTTCTAATAAATATAGCTTTATTATAATTTTTTTAATTAAAATTGTTATGTATTTTAATTTTAATTTTTAGTTATAAATTAAACATTTATATCTAATAAAAATTCTATATAAATATAAATATATATGTAAATATTTTGATTTTGTTTTTGTTAATTTTATATATATTTATTTATATACACACAGTATGTGTAGACAGCGAGTACACACATTAAGTAAATATAAACTTTTATTTTGAATGCAATTGATTGCTATTAATCGTTTAAGACGCCAATGATTTAATGTATAATCAATTAAGTGCTCATAATAAAGAGAAGATTTTGTAGTTGACTAATGGCCAAAAACGATATGTAATGTATTTGTATGGAGTAATGCAAACATTTTTTATAATAATAATATTATATAAAAATTATAACAGATATAATTTTATAATAATATAAAATAGTATATTAACAGATAATAATAATGCATAAGTACAGTAGGTGGATGTAAACATAGCTGATGATGATCATTTTTAGGCTCTTATTTTTTAAATGAATAATAAACCTAGTTGATATTTTGTTAATCTCCTGCTCTTTCTGACATCCAGGTTTGGCAGACACCCAGTCCTGATCCTGTCGGTGGTTTTCCTGCTAGTTTTTGGCATGACGGTGGCTTTCTCCGTCAACCTCCCGATGTTCGGCACACTGCGCTTCTTTGAGGGATTTTGCTTGGCAGGAATCACATTGTCTCTCTATGTACTGAGTGAGTACCGACTCTATTGTTATTGTTAAGACTCAAAAATTTAAAACACAATTCGTAAATAAACGCAAATCCAGTTCATAAATTCCATCACAATTCACGAATAAGCAAATCCAATTCGTAAATTCAAAATACAGTTCGTAAATTCACAAATCCAATATGTGAATTCCATCACAGCTCGTAAATACACAAAACACAATTCGTAAATAAACGCAAATCCAGTTCGTAAATTCCATCACAATTAGCGAATAAGCAAATCCAATTCGTAAATTCAAAATACAATTTGTAAATTCAAAACACAGTTCGTAAATTCACAAATCCAATATGTGAATTCCATCACAGCTTGTAAATACACAAAACACAATTAGTAAATTCAAAACACAATTCATAAATAAGCAAATTCAATTCATAAAATCAGACACAATTTGTCAATTCGAAAAATATGCAAATCAAATTCTTAAGTTCAAACACAATTAGTAAATTCAAAACAATTCGTAAATACGCAAATCCAATTCTTAAATTCAAATCCAATTCGTAAATTCAAAACACAATTTGTAAATACGCAAAACCTAATTTGTACATTCAAAACCCAATTCGTAAATACGCAAATCCAATTCGTAAATTCAGACACAATTTGTCAATTCGAAACAGTTTATAAATGTGCCAATAAAATTTGTAAATTACACACACGATTCATAAATATGCAAATCAAATTCTTAAGTTCAAACACAATTAATAAATTCAAAACAGTTCATAAATATGCAAATCCAATTCGTAAATTCAAAACCCAATTCGTAAATTCAAAATCCAATTTATAAATTCAAAACCCAATTCATAAATTCAAAACCCAATTCATAAATTCAAAACCCAATTCTTAAATGCGCAAATCCAATTCATAAATTCAAAACACAATTCGTAAATGCACAAATGCAATTAATTTGAGGAAATACTTATGATTTTTACTTATGAATACGCAAATTGTGTGTTAAATTTACGAATTGGATTTTGTAAATGTGAACTGTGCTTTGCATGTATGATTTTTAATTTTGTAAATGTATAACTCATGGCTCCATAAGATTCCAGTGACGTAAAAGCACACATCTAATCCGAGCCCCTCCCCTGGAGAATCATCAGTTGATACCAATCAATGATTGGTTCTTGTAGTAGGTGGGGCTTCATTCGCCATATTGACCTTTACCCTTTTCCCCATTCAAAACTATACGAGTGACACATCTTGTGTATTCTGTAGTCTTTGCTTATAATCAGCTTTTTTCAAGACGTGTGTTTGACAGATTTTCATTTGCGATAAGCCAAGAAAATGTCACGTATGGTGCAAACTGTGGCTTGTGTCATCTGTGATGCGTGCAATCCTCCTTTATATGCTAGCACGTGCTAGTTTGCTTATCATGAGTTAGCTTGCATGAATCCTTGATTTATTATGATGGTTATGAGTTAATTCTGTTAGTCTTGTTTTAAATATGTTTTAATGTAATCAGTTTTCGCAAACATATTGAGTGTTTCTATTTTTTCTACCTTGATAGGACAGTAGAGAGTATTGACAGGAAAGTGTGGGGAGCAGAGATAGGGCAAATACAGCAAACCCGTGTCGTCGTGAGCACCGGAATGCATGTGTCGACGCACTAACCACTACACCACTGGCGCCGACCATATTGAGTATTTCGAACTTATCAGGCGTTGCAGTGTATAGCAAGGTGCCAGAGGGGTCTTAAAATGTCTTAAATGTCAAATTTAGGCTATTTTACGCCTTTAAAAGTCTAAAATTCACCGAAAGAATGTCTTGTAGGTCTTAACTTTCCCATGTCCATGTAAATTTATTTATATTTATTTTATTATAATTTTTTAGACCTCTTCTTTTAAAGAAAATGTATGTTGAAACATTATTTAAAACGCACATTATTTAACTTTATTTTATAGGGAAAGAAAAGACTTTTTAGCTGGCCAAACCAGGCCATTAGAAAAATCCATAGCATTTAGTGCTGTTTAGGTCGGAAGTTTTATTCTTAAAGGTCTTAAAAATGTCTTCAATTTGACTTGATGAAACTTGATTAACAGACATAACTATACTGAGATATAGATCCAGTTCAGATTTGTATTAGGATTTGCTATTTATGTGCCTGCGAGTCCTAAAAATAAAGGATCAGGGTTTGTGTGTACAAAACATTAGGACTGTAGATGGAGAAAGAGAAGCGTTTGATCCAGGTCTTGCTTGGTGAAAGTCACATGATGACGAACACCTTCAGGCTTCAGTGACTGGACTGACAGACTATCACTTTCTGCTGTTTCTCTGAATCTGCCTCATCAGAAAGGCTGTTCTCTTACTGGAATCTAGTGAATGGCTATAGCTAAGCTTATATTTTAAGGTAAAGCAAAACTTTTCAAAGTTCCCAAGCAAATGCTGCATCTCAATTCGGAGCCAAGATTCTCACAGAAATCGATCAAGTTTGGTGAAGGAACAATCATGGTTTGGCTCCAAAGCTCCTGAAAGCAAAGGTGCTCCAGGATTGGCCAGCCCAGTCACCAGACATGAACATTATTGAGCATGTCTGGGGTAAGATGAAGGAGGAGGCGTTGAAGATGAATCCAAAGAATCTCGATGAACTTTGGGAGTCCTGCAATATTCTGTACTGGACATTATTTTTGTTCAGCGACAAGACTTTTGTCTAAGCAAAGTCAGACCTTACTGTCCTAATTAAATCATTAAAAATCAAAGCATGATCATATTTTATTTAGGTACAATAAGCATAATCTAGAGGCCTTTACCTTTCATATAAGCCACTTCTGATACTAAATGATCAACTAGAAGTCAAGTTATTATTTGTTGTTCCTAAAACTTGGTAGTGTATATGATGGTATAATATATACCAGCATTATATTGTTATTGGCCATCCTTCTTACTAGATATTGTTGTCAATCCTTTAAAAATTGCTTGATGTTTAAATGTATTCCATATTACAGTAGCTTCTATATAAGAAACAAATAAGTTAATGATTCTGGGTGAACTACGCCTTTAAGCAGGAGTTTTGCGGTCGGCGTTATTGATTTTTAGTTTGAGACGGCATCTAATGGAATATATGTGATTTATTCTCCCCTCACAGAAAGGTCTTGGATGGAGGTTAATCGTGTTCTCTCGACTCTATCGTGCAGTCTTCAGTTTGTTCAGGTCATTCAGATGGATTACTCACAGGCTGACGGTCACCTTCCACATGCTTAACAGTGGAGACATTATTTTCTGATGAGTGATAATCCTCTTTGGATGACTGCCGTTACTCTGCTCCTCGGTTTATAAGGCTTCTGATGGCCCCCTCAAGAAACTGTGGCTCCGTGTTCTTGGTGTATTGTTTTTGTCTTAGTCATTTCCTAAATCCTACTTAAAAGGTAGATAGATGCAGCCTGAACAACCAGTGTTTCTCAACCACGTTCCTGGAGGACCGCCAGCTCTGCACATTTTCCACGTCTCCTTAATCTGATAAATTCAGATCATCAGCTCATCAGCAGAGACTGAAAGACCTGTAATGGGTGTGACAGGCAAAGGAGACATCTAAAACATGCAGTGCTGGTGGTTCTCCAGGAGCGTGGTTGAGAAACACTGCTTTAGACTATTCTTAAATTTAAAGCAACACTTTTTTTTTTATTTGCTCATTTTACGATTTTACTTGCACTGAAAAAAAGCCTCATTGGATCAACTTAAATAAATGACTTCCACTTCTTATTTATTACTGAAAAGTAGTTAATAAATTAAGTGGAAACTATTTAATTAATTAACTAATTAATTAATTAATTAACTAATTAATTAATAACTTTTAACAGTGTGGTTCAGGTGGAAAGTTTCTTGATTATTACATCATAATGGGAGTACTTTTCCTTGCCATATCTGCCTAAAAAATAAAAACATGTTTGTTGGACTTGGTACTCGATGTAACTATTAAAGATGCTAATGGTCTAATCCGATTCAATGATTTATGCTAAGCTAAGCTAAAAGTGCCACAGTCAGACCCAGAGATTGGCTGAATGGATTCAGAAATGGTAAAACTCTATTGTTTAACTCTAGGGGAGCTGTAAAAGTGTTCCTTTAAGCTGCAGGCCGCAAATATTTTGCCTCAAATAAGGATTAGCAATTAATTGATTTTGTCCTAAAAATCCAGTTCTAGTAAGCTCGAATGATTTTTAGAAACATTCAAAAGCTTCGACTTAAAACCTTAAGAAAAAAGATAAGAAGATTAAGCAGAATGTTTTAGAATACAAGATATTCATAACTTTTTCCTAATTTGAGAGAATGTTTCTTAAATCTGCAAGATTTTAACAAGGCTTATAAACGCAGACAGATTTATTTATTAATTTTTTTTTGCAACTTTTATTGTTAAAAAAATAGGGATTAGCTATTAATTGGAGACTGACAAGTAAATCCGGTTCTAGTAAACCTCCAGTGATTTTATAAGCATTCTTTTGAAGGATTTAAATCAAGTTTTACTTAAGAACAATCTTAGAGGAAAAGAAAAAAGGGGAACATCTTTATGAAGACTTTTAGCAATACCAAATGATTATAACGTTTTGTCTTAACCATTTAATAAAAGGTTTCAGGAATCCACCAGCCAGAGTTTAACGAGGCTTTTATACCCATGATTAATTGTTTATTCAATGTAAAAATAGGGATTAGCAATTAATCGAAGGGGATTTTGTCCGTAAATCCAGTTCCAGTAAAGCTCCAGTGATTTTTTTTAATTTTTATTTTATTTTTATTTTTTATTTTTTAAAACATTCTGTTGAAGATTTTAAGTCAAGTTTTGTCTTAAGAACAATTTTTAGCAACACAAAATATTCATAAGTTGTTTTTTCTTTACTATTTAATAGAATGTTTTGTGAATATAAACACTTAAGAACATTTTTAAGAAGATTTTATAGGAATATCAAGTGATTATTAACGTTTATTTAAAACTATTTACTGTGATAGGATGTATATCATGAGTTTAGCAAGGCTTTTAAACCCATACAGATGTGTATTTTTATTTTTCACCTTTTTTTTTTGTTTAAAAAAAGCATTAGCAATTAATGAAAGGCGATTTTTGCCAGTCAAACCAATTCTAGTAAACCTCCAGTGACTTTTATAAACATTATTTTGAAGAATTTAAATCAGGTTTTGACTTAAAACAGAACAGTTTTAAGAAAAATGATAAGAACATCCTTGAGAAGACATTTTTAGGAATACCAAATGATTATAACTTTTGTCTGGACTATTTACTGTGATAAAATGTATTGTGAACAATATATTGTTACATTTAACACACTTAAACACATACAAATGACAAATGTTGTTTTTTTTCTTCTGGAGGAACCGAGGCACATGCTGTAAAGGCCTCTCCCCCTTTCACATAGTGGGCGGGTACCATCCGCTCATTTGCATTTAAAGAGACACTCATGACAACAGTGTTTCATTCAGAAAGTGGCATTTACACTATGGAATAACAAACAAAATTTGAGCTGAAACTTCATAGACACATTGAGTAGACACCTGAAACTTATATTACATGTGATAAATGATAGGACAGTTTTAGGAATCAGAAACTTGATCATCAACGGTGCTTTTGAGGCTGTCTGAATTTCTCATACGTCTTTTGTAGCTTTAGCTAAGTGTGTGCGCTGATTAAGTCCTGATTTGTACACACAGTGT